>NW_003101680.1:5179145-5187409 GCF_000003855.2 Blastomyces gilchristii SLH14081
TTCAAGTACAATGATTTATAAAACTAGATATCATCACCACATTTCATAAGATTCATATCACTGAAGAAGATGAATGACTTACAGTATTTCAGACATATTATAGTCTCTTTGAAGGAGTGATTGCTCTCTTTGAACTGGCTAACACCTCTAGTATATTTCAAAAGTATATCAACTGAGCACTTCAGAATTTCCTTGATAAATTCATATCTGCATATCTCAATGACATTCTCATGTTCACTGACAGATTCAGAAAAGAATATCAAGAACATGTGCAAAGAGTATTACAATGATTATAAGAAACAGAACTATCAATAGATATTGACAAGTATAATTTTGAAGTCAAGAGTATCAAATATCTGAGTTTTATCATAGAAGCTGACAAGAAGATTCAAATGAATTCTGAGAAAGTCTTTGTCATTCTTGAATAAGAAGCTTCATATACTGTGAAAGATATACAAAGCTTCATCAGATTTGCTAACTTCTATCAGTAATTTATACAAAACTTCTCAGATATTGCAAGATCACTTACAGAACTTATTAAGAAGAACTCAGTATTTCAGTGATCAGCAGACACTGAAGCTGTATTCACACAGATGAAGAAGATATTCATCAATATCTCTCTGCTTATAACATTTGATTCTGATCATGAAATAGTTATTGAAGCTGATTTCTCTGACTATATCACAGAAGAAGCTATATTGCAATATAATAATGAAGATATCTTATAATTATGTATCTTTATATCTAAGAAACTGAGTTCTGCTGAATGCAATTATGAGATCTATGATAAGAAACTTCTAATAATTGTACACTGTCTAGAAAAATGAAACTCTGAACTCTGAAGTGTCTTTAAATTTGAGATAATCACAGATCATAAGAATCTCAAACACTTCATAACTATTTATAAACTTACTGAATAACAGATACAATGATCTGAGTTCTTAAGTCACTTTTATTTTATAATACACTATTACTCTGGCAGTCAGAACTCGATGACAGATGCTCTGTCACAATGAGAGTAAGATATGCATTTCAATGTAATAGACACTCATTGAATAAATCAAGAGCACTGGCTCTTAGATCTGAAGATATTGATTGATTAAGAAAGAATAACTCATGACATAATATGTATTTCTCTGATTAGAATATTCTCTCTTCAAACTGATACTGATATTAATATCTTCACTTCTTCTACACTGAATGAACTGTGATATACAGTAGCTCAGACTGATATACTTCTTCAGACTCTCACTGAAGCAGTATATCAAGAAGCATTCTAATTTTTCTCAGAACTATGTATAAGAACTGATATCTCAGAACATTCAATTAATAATAATAACACTCTATAATTTCATGAATAACACTGAGTCTCTCACTCTGAACTCTTACACACCTGAATAATGCAAGAAATACATGATGTGTATATAACTGATTATTCAGGTCATGAAAAACTGTACTGAATAATCTCTTAAGAATTCTACTGATCTGAGATATTAAACAGCATCAGACATTTTATCTGAAACTGCAATCATTGTTCTTCTATTATCTTATGAAAGAATCATAGAAAAGACCTGCTGAAATCACTTAATATCTCTGATAGAATCTGATAAGATGTGATAATTAGACTGACCGTGTGACCGTGTCTGAGACCAGGACCAGATTTTTTGATAGTCTCATTATCAATTCGACTGATCCCATTACATGGTTTTAACATTAGATAGTAGTCTCATACTGTCTCAGTGGGACTTACTGTCTACTCTTGTCACATTTTCCAAATGAGACCATGATTTCCACTTCTCAATTTAAATTATTTTTATTGCTTTAAATAACTTCAAATCTCATTTGAGTGTTATCAAAAAGTGTTACTTTTTAAAAAATTAAAAATAGTCTAAAAAAAACCTTAAAATGTCTAAAAATAGTAACTTTATACCAAGAATGGGACTAAATGGGACCAAATGAGATCACTTTCTCATTTTTTTCAAGTCATGGTTCCATTTTAAGATCTGATATATAGTCACTTTACATGTTTTTTTAATAGCCAGTCCCAGCGGGATTCACGCCAAGAAATGTATGAGATCAGAGCAAATGAGACCAAACGTGAAATTCATGGTCCCGGCGGCCAGTCTAGTGATAATTGACTTCACTATTAATCTTTCTAAGAGTAAGAGTTATAGAAACATTCTGATCATTGTGAATCAATTGAGCAAAGATATAATATTGAAATCTTGTGATAAGATAAATACTGAACAAGTTGCTGAAGCTTTTCTACAGAGCTCATTCTATCAGATGCATGCATTGTCAAGATATATAGTATTGAATCAGAGCTGTCAATTTGTAAGCACTCTCTGAACACGAATCTGTCAAGTTCTCAAGATTACACACTATCTGTTAACTGTCTATCACTCTGAGATTGATGATGAATCAGAACAGATAATTCAGACTATAAAGAATTATCTTTATAAGTTCTGCAATCACTTATAAGATAATTGACATGATCTGCTTCTACACACAGAGGTTGCTCTTAATGAATGAGATACTGTTTCAATAGATGTAAGCCTGTTCTTTCTTACACATGATTATCACATGAAGATGTTAAATCTTCTAGAGATTACACAGTTCACACTGAATCTCTGCAGTCTGATTCAGATCACTGATAATATAGTAATGAAGATTCAAGATGTCTGTGACTGAGCAGAGACCTTCATGACAACTGTGAAACAAGATCAAGAGAATTAAAATCAATGTTCACTGAGACTCTGTTGAATAATATAAAATAGAAGACTTGATGTGATTGAATCTTAAGAATATACAGATCACACATTCATCTTGTACACTAGATTATCACTATATCAAGTATAAAGTGATAGAAGTTCTAGATAGTCACAACTACTATCTTGATATATTATCAGAAATTGATAATGTCTTCTATACAAGCTTGCTCTGCTGCACTGCTACTGATTCATTTCCTTCTCAACTGAATTCTGACTGACAGCTGCCAGGTATCATAGAATAAGATAATGAGCTTGAGTGAGAGATTGAGAATATTCTTAATAAGAGACTCTATTACTGTAGCTGACAATATCTTGTGAAATAAATTAACTATGATCAACTGATCTGAACTTCAAGTTTCACATTATCTGAAACAGCAGTCTTTGACTGCTGAGAACTGCTTCTGAAAGAAGAGGGCTAATGTGGCAGGCTGCGCCTGATCAATTATATAGACTATTTCATTACACTTTACAGATTTCTACTGCTTCATTCTCAAATGTGTACACTCTGATTCTCAGTCATTCACAATCACTAATTCTCAGCTGCTATGAACACATGTAAATTCTTGCACCTCAAAGCTTTACCGCGTACATCATCATATACATATATAAGTATTCACTTCAATTGCTGATTCTCATACTTTCTCTTTCTTTTCCTTCTTTAATGTTTTTCTCTTTGTGATATAAGTTCTATTTATTATACTGATCTATTCGGCGTAGGCCTCTTACAAGATCAAGATATTAATTTAATCTAAGAGTTAATATTATGTCTGACTCTGATATTCTGATGAGTGATATTATAGATAAAGAGAATGACTTTGATACTATATAACATATAAATATCTATAATGAAAAGTTATTAAAGAAAAATAACAATACCTGAACAATTAATAGAGAATTTTTAGAAAAAAACTCTGTTAAGAAACTCTATAATTATAGAAGATTTCAATACATATTATCTCTGATAAAATTCAGAATGTAAAAGAGCAGTAAGAGTAGATAAACTAGTTGAATAAATCTTTGAGTATTCAATAGATCTAGTTAACAAGTCTGATCAATAAACATTCTATAGAAAAGATATGAAATAGAAATATATTATAGATCTAATCTTCATGTCATAAAATTTAATTGAAAAAAGACTTATTAACTGATTTATTGATTTAAATAAGACATCAGAATCAGATCATGAGATTATTTAATTTAATATTAAACTGAGTGAAACATAAATGAGTGAAAATTCTCTTCTCTCTAATCAGTATAACTTTGAAAAAGCTTATTGAAAAGCAGTTGAAGAAAGTATAAAACTGCTAAAATCTGAAAAGCAGAGTAAGCTATATTGAAATCTCAGTCAAGATATCTCAAATGAAATACTTGAGAATAGAGTAAAGCTCATTACATCTATTATTCTAATAAGTGTTAGAGATAATATTTCAAAGAAAAAGTCTTCTGAGTATTTCAAATCTTAATGAAATGAGAATATCACATCTAAAAGAAAATAATTAGCTTCTGTTAGAAGAAATTGAAAGAATGATATACTATGTGATAAAAAGTTCAAAACTGTCAGAAATGAATATTTTTCAGATATTAAAAGAGCTTAAACAGACTACTGAAACAAATCTCTTAAAGAAGCATAAGAAAAAGAAGTTTTTAAAGCTTTTAACTATACTAAAACAAGAAGTGTAGCAAAACTTTTAATCTTAGAATATGAGTTTCAGAATGAATCATATATAGTAAATTCTTTTAAGAAAAAATGTCAAGCTTTTATAAGAATTCTCTTTCAAAACTTATCAGACTCAGATTCAGAGAGAGAGAATATATCACTTTGTAACTATATTAATAAAAATAACTGAGAATGATCTGAGCTTACATAAGATGAATTAGAGTCAGCTATCTTCTCAAGTTGAACTAAAACTGCTGCAGAACCTGATTTAATCAATTATCTAATTATTCAAAATACATATCTCTACTTAAAGAATGAATATTTTAAGCTCTTTTTCAATCTCTTGAAAAATGAGTATTATTCTGAATGCTGGAGAGAAGTCACTGAAGTAATTCTTGTAAAATCTAATAGAAAAGATTCAATTCTTAAGTTATATAGAGTAATATCTCTATTAAACTGTCTAGAAAATGTTTTAGAAAAGATAATAGCTACTTAACTATCTTTTATAAACTCTATTAAAGATTCTCTTCTATTTAGTGAATAAATGAGAGATAGAAAAAAATACTCTGTAATTAACACAGTTCTCTCAGTTGTTTATAACACTTAAATAGCAAAGTATCAAGATCTGGTTTCAACTGCAGTTTTTATTAATATATAAGATATATTTAATCATGTTTCAAAGTCAAAGTTAATTAAGACTTTGAAGATGTTAAAACTGTCACTTTCTCTAATAAAATAAGTTAACTGTTTTATATTTAAAAGAATCATATATCTATTCTTTGATGAAATAAAATAAGATAAAACTGAGATAAAAATAGAAGTACGTAAAAATCTTTAATCTCACTCATTTTATTTGTAATATACACTGCATATCTAGTCAAGAATAGAAATATGTAAATAGTGAGATCTTTAAGTTATGTGAATGATATTAATCTAGTCTACAGTTTAAAAACAATCAAAGAGAATTTAGAAGTGATTGAAAAAATAGTAAAGAAAATCATTATTAGAGCAGATATCAATTAAATTTAAATTAATATAAATAAAACTAAGTTAAATCATTTCTTTTCTAGATTTAATAAGAAAGAACTATATCTAACTCTTTTAAATAAAGAGATTAAATACAGTTTAAATATTAAATAATTAGAAGTATAGTTAAACTTCAAGTTGAATTTTAAATATTATATTCAACAAAGAACTATCAAGACAGAAAGACTATTAAGTAGCATAATCAGACTATTAAATATAGAGAGAGATCTATTCTTTCAGACTATGAGACAGTTATATATAGTCTGTATTTTCTCAGTAGCTGATTATAAAGTTCAAGTTTGATGAAATAATTAAGAAAATTTCACTGAACTCTTTCAAAGTCTGCAAAACAGAGTTTTAAGAAGAGTTCTGAGAGCATTCAAATCATCTTCTATTAAAGTAATGAAAATTGAAGCGTCAATTCTCTCTTCTACTATTAGATTTGAAAAGACCTGTATGCACTATACTCTGAGAGTTATAAAGATGAGCTTAAATCATATAATCAGAGAAAGAGTCTCTTCTTCATTTTCACTAATTAACTCAGGCAATGAACTGAATTAAAATAGATTTCTTGATTGAAATGAAAACAATTCTTCAAAGAAAATACTCTCTCAACTATACTGACTATACTGACTAATTAAAAATCAATTTTCTTTATTAAATATTGAAAAAGTTGATCATGAGAAGATATCTCTCTGAAGAGAAAAGTGTGAATCGCTCATAGATTTGTAAATAAGTAAACTATCTAAAGAGAGAGAATATGAACAGTATTTAAAGAGAATCTCTATAATTAATATAAAAGACTTTATTCTGATTTATTCAGAGAACTCAAAAAATGAGACTTTAAATAGATTAGATACAAGCATTGCTTATACTGAAGATAATATTAATTTTATCTCAGATTTGTGAAATTTAGACTGTGAATCTAAAGTCTTTGATGCTGAACTATTTGTAATAGTGAAAGCTTTTAAACTCAATGAAATAAAATCTTATAAAAGAGAAAATAGTTTGAAAGAGATATAAATATTGTCTGATAGTCAAGCTACTTTAAAAAGACTTAGAAATAATTAGATTTATAATGATCAAATGAATTCTGAACTGATTTTAAACTCTGTTTTAAAAATTCAAAAGAGAAGAATATTAAAACTGATAATTCATCTACACTAAGTTTCTGCTTATATGAATATTCATGACAATGAATGAACTGATTTAGCAGTAAAAAAGAGTTTAGAATTAAGCAGATCTATTTAAAAAACAGTATTCTGATCTTTTATAAAGAGAAAGATAAAAGAATCTTGTTTAAATAAGTAAAATGAAAGCTGACAGAAATAAAAGAAGAGTATACATTATTCAAGATTTAAAACAAAATTCAAGTGAAAATCTTGTTCAATTAAATATAAAAAGAAAATATTCTTATCTATAATTCAGCTGAAACTAGAATATGATTATTTCAAGTCTTATATACAAAGATTTGATGATAGATTTAATTCAATAGAATGCTTATTCTATAATACAAATGAAAATTCTGAGTATATTATAATACACTGTGTATTATACATTAGTCTCAGAGTCAGATTGAAAGAGAAGTATGATCTAAATTAATTAAATATGAGGTTCTTATTCTCAAGTGAGACAGGAATTAAATACTTTAATAGACTTTCTATCAGAGACTCAAGCAGCTATAAGAAATGACTAAATTCTGAAATATCTGAATATGAAGAGAAGGAAATTAATCAGATATAGTCTGTTAAAACAGCTATACACTATTTTTTAATAATTTCTTTTATTATAGTCTCTCTTTACTTTACTTTTTCTTTTCTATTCTTTTCTATGTATTTATTTAATGTGTCTTTCTTTAAGACTATGTTCTCTTTTCTTTTGTCATGATATTGTCAAATGATTTCAAAGTATCAGAAGATGTTAAAATATTGCAATTTGTAAACAGTTTTTATATTCTGAGCTGGAATTTTCTGCTGATTTTACATATCTGAAATTAATGAATGTATAATAGTTGACTTTATAGATATAGGAAAAACCCTGAGAACTAAAAGTTCTTAGATAAATGTCATAGTCTCTGACTGTATACATCTATAATTGAAGAATAATAATAATAATAATCAGCTTAAACTAGAACATGATTATTTCAAATTCTATATATAAAGATTTAATGATAGATTTGATTTAACAGAATGCTCATTCTACAATATAAATGAAAATTCTGAGTATATTATAATATATTATGCATTATATAATAGTCTCAGAGTCAGATTGAAGAAGAAGTATGATTTAAATCAATTAAATATGAGATTCTTATTCTCAACTGATATAGAAATTAAATATATAATAGACTTTCTATCAGAAACTTAAGCAGCTATAAGAAAATGACTGAATTCAGAAATATTTAAATATGAAGAGATGAAAATTGATTAGATATAGTCTGTTAAAACAGCTATATACTCTCTTTTAATAATTTTATTCTATTATAGTCTCTTTTTACTTTACTTTTTCTTCTGTTCTTTTCTATCTATCTATTTAATATGTCTATCTTTAAGACTATGCTCTCTTTTCTTTTGTCATAATATTATCAAATGATTTCAAAGTATTAAAAGATGTTAAAATACTGTAATTTTGTAAACAGTTTTGTATTCTGAGCTGGGAATTTTCTGATTTTTATATATCTGAAAATTGATATATGTATTATAGTTTGACTTTTATTTTATTTTATGTATAAACCCTTGAGTACTTTATAGTTTCTCATAATTATGTCATTTAGATTGATCATTGAAAACTCTGAATTTCCTTGTTTAATC
>NW_003101680.1:5187509-5457255 GCF_000003855.2 Blastomyces gilchristii SLH14081
TTCATGTTTAATCTCATTTAATCTGATCTCATACATTTCTTGATATGAATTCTGCTGAGACTAGTCATTAAAAAAACATGCAAAGTGACTATATATCAGATCTTAAAATGAAATCATGACTTGAAAAAAATGAGAAAGTAGTTTCATTTGATTTCATTTAGTCTCATTCTTGACATAAAGTTACTATTTTTAGATATTTTAAGGTTTTTTTTAGACTATTTTTAATTTTTTAAAAAGTAACACTTTTTAATAACACTTAAATGAGATTTAAAGTCATTTAAAGCAATAAAAATAATTTAAATTGAGAAGTGGAAATTATGATCTCATTTGAAAAATGTGACAAGAGTAGACAGTAAGTCTCACTGAAACAGTATGAGACTACTATTTAATGTTAAAACCATGTAATGGAATCAGTCAAATTGGTAATGAGACTATTAAAAAATCTGGTCCTGGTCTCAGACACGGTCACACGGTCAGTCTAGATGTCATAGTCTCTAACTGCATACATCTATAATTGAAGAATAATAATAATAATAATAATCAACAAATTAGGCACCAATGCGTTAAGTTTCTGATTACACGAAGGTGTAATACAAGGGTGATTACTTGTTAGCTTGTCCACGTGATATTAAACTCTATTTAGTAACCCTATCTGTCTAAATTGACTTGCTTGGCTTCACCAGGCTACTTTAGATAGACTGTATCGAATACTGAAATGGACATGAAAGTCTTGAGGTAGCTCGCCTCGAATCGTATAGCCCTGCTGCTGGTAGAACCATCGCGGAGAAACATTCCTTGTAACAGCGGATCAGGAATTTATGAGTCAGGTGACGGAAGCCGCCATACAGGCTTGGCAAGGATCTCTGGAAGAAAGACGGAGCGTGGATATTACTTGAAGCTGTCAGAGCCGCACGAGAAACATGTCCTTCTAAACCGCACCGCCAGCCAAATAGGAGCTTCTGAAGCAATGTCTAGCAATTTCATTAGACCGGACACTTGCCTGAGCTTTTTTCTCGGCGCCAGCACCGCACTCGTCCTCACTTTACCCGTTATTTACTTTTTCGGAAGGAATCAATCTCCTCCAACGTCATCCCTTACGCCCCTCTGTTCTACCGAGCTGGATGATGCTGCACGAAAAGGGGGGTGCGACGAAGATGGAGATGCTCTTTCAGGCTTCATTGCACTGAATGAGTCGGCAACGACTGAACTACGTACCAAGTTAAACTGGAATCGATCAGCCGATCTCAGTAAATTCTTTATAAGATGGGGTCGGAAGTACCCATCAGACCGTCGCAAACTGGAGGAGGTATGTGGTAGGAAGAGCCAAAGCTGTACGTAAGGACCTAGGTATTTCATACGTAGGAGGAAACAATGCTAATCTTGCTGTATAGGTCGTGGCAGCAACACTCCAAATACACGCCAAATTCAAGAGGCTTTCTTAATCCCAGCAGAGATTCCGGTCATTCTTCGGCCCCTTGCGCCTGAAGTCAATACGCTTTTGCGGAAATATGGTTGTGAGCAGGATTGCTTATCCAGCAGCAACCATGACGATCAACTCGCAGTTCGTTTGGCTCTCTCGCGCGCTTTGCAAAATGGAAAGGTGCTTTGGGGCCATTTTTCACGGGCCGTCATACAACTTGATGCACGGATTGTTGTCAAGCTTGGGCATAATTTGCTTCTAACGGACGCCGATATTACAGCCTATATTCAGAGTCTCTCGAAGGATATTCCAGTTCCTCATCCCCTAGGAGCAATTTCTATCGGCAAGACAACCTACATGTTCATGACTTTTATTGAAGGCTCATCTTTGGATAAGCTCTGGTCTTCCCTCTCTACGGAAGAAAAATTTTCTATCCGAGATCAGTTAGATGTTATCCTAGAGAAACTTAGGATGCTCCCTCTATCTTCTCATTGCCTTGGTGGTGGTAATCCACCTTACTGCATTGACTGCAGAATGTGGAAGCGGGTAAGTCCACAACAGATTGAGAACGAAGCTCAGTTCAACGAATTCCTCATCTCAGGTAACCACCCACCTACAATGAGAGCCTATGTTGAGTTTGTGCACTCTATGCTACGCAATGATCACCGAATTGTCATGACACATGGTGACTTGCATCCACGGAATATAATGGTTAGCAAGGAGCGAGATCAATCCGTTCGAGTGACCGGGCTTGTTGACTGGGAGCTAGGCGGAGTTTACCCGGAGTATTGGGAGTTTCTAAAGTCTCTTAATACAATGCTACCTGTACGCAGGGGCGATTGGGTCTTCTTTCTTCCACATAAGGGCATGGGGATGTACTTTGCTGAGTTTGCTATTGATCAATTCGTTGAGAAACTCGTGTCATAGATAGACCTTTTTGTAACTATGCAAAACTTGCTATTGGACTACCTTGGCACTTAACCACATCTTTCCAAAGCTGTTGTCGGACCAATTTATCAAACCGTAGATCGAAAACCTTTTCGAAAACCTTATCCAATTAGAATTATAATTTTAGACAGAAGGAAGCAGGCATTACGCACTCATCACTCATCACCTTCGATCTCAACTTGAAAGATCATCTCCAGTTTGTGTTTAGCCTCACCATGATATAGTCCGTAATGATACTGTCATCGAGTAAAGATTCCAAAACATCGAAGACCCACTGCTGGCAGCCCCAATGGTAGGTTTCATTATCAACTGCCTGGGAATTAACTACCGCACGATAGCCTTCGATATCGTTGATATCTGCCACAAAGATATTCTCAACATGACGATCGGTATTTTCTGGGCGGCTGGAGAGTTCTTGGTACCGAAATTGACCTGGGTTTCCGACAACTTGAAACACCAAGTGAGAGTCCCCTTCTTCAAGGTACAGAGCCCAATGATATGTTCCTAGGGTCTGCCGGGGTTTATATACAGCGATGTAAAGAATTGCCATTCTATATAATTCTAGAGTGGAAGTCAGCTTCCTAGTGACTTCTTAGCTACGGCATAGAAAAGATAGGAGGTGACTTACTCTGTAGAGTATAGAACTCGGAGTGTAATGCAGTCAGGAGAGTTTATTGACAATGTCAGAGTTGAAACATTCACGGTTGATATAGAGAGGGATTTCTCCATGCAATAAGGTTCAAATACAATAATACGATGATGATGGTGCAAATTTTGGGAAGTCGTTTGACTCTTCTTTCAGGAGAAAAGGGAAGGTTTTGTTGGGGGAGGGGCCGGACGGATTTTTTCTCTCGCACAAGGCTGTAGTAAAGGCCTGATACGGAGGGGAAATAGATAACCTTGAATGAGAGCCATTATTCTTTGAGAACGCAAAATCACTGGTGCAGCAAGAAACTATGATCCGGCATAAACCTCCCATTGACTCTTTCCCCTTCAAGCGATTTTATGAGAGGGTCTTTGTTTGACGGCGTTGGCGGCACGGTATTTCTGAATAACGAGCAAGAGGATTGGTGAAGAACCAGAACGGATGGAAGAAACGGAAGAAACGGAATAATCGAGCTCTGTTCGAGTTTTTCCTGCAGCCTTCGTCCCACTAGTCCCCTATTTTCCCTTTTTTCCCTTTGTTCTGTTTTTCCTGTTTTTCCCGCAGCTCCCATAACTTCAGTACCTTCTGCTGCTGGCTATTAGTCACTAGATTTCAGCAAGGACAGCTTTTTCTTTTTTGATGTAGTTGTAATATGGTTCGACGGGATCTTCCCCTACTGCAAGCTACGACAAGATTCTCCCCCTCGACTGTCTTCAGTTCAGGGTTCAGGGACAACAACATAACATCTAGGTTTTTTTTCCTGAGATGTTTACCAATCAGACCCAAGCGGACTGATAGCATCCCCTGCACCATGGTCTCGCGGCAATATCATCCTTCGTCCTTTGGCGCCTCATCAATAAGCGAATTTGTAGCATCGAGCGGCAGATCGCCAGCCACCTTTCATTGACTACCACTTTGACAAGGGGTGAGCTATAATGATACTGCAAGCCACAATTTTGCCCTTCAACAACTCTCTCTAATCGATTGTTCCAGCTGCACAGGGTTCAGGGACAACAAACTTGCCATCTAGATTTCATTTTCCTGAGCTGTTGGCCAATCGGACCGCCAAACAGAAGCGATAATTTTCCATCCATCATGGGCTGATAGCATCTCTGATATCAGGGCAACCTCTGGTACGGCGAGATGTGCCGCGGACAGTTCGACACGGCTAGTTCTCAGATTGACAAAAGTCCGACGAGATCGAGACCGAGTCCTATAGCACAACCTGGATAGTTGGGTGATTCGCTATGCAAAGCAGAAGACGGCAAGCTTTCGCCAGCGGGTTGTCATATCACATTGACTAGGTCAAGACCATGTATCCTGCGGCACAGTTTTATACACCCTAACTTTGGGAGAGCGACGGCAAGCTCCTCCCGTATCCACGTGGCCCAAGCTGAAGGGGGAGACGACAAAAGAATAGGTGCCAGGAGTGTCGACAGAATGGTGTATAAGGAGGCACAGTTTCCCCTGAAATCCTGAGGCAATGAACAGACATTCAAGACACTCACGGACCTCACCAAGCCAGTTACCCAGACCCAGTTTCCAAGACTTCTTTATCATCAACTACCACCATGCCTCAAGCAATGAAGCTCAATGACAAGGCCCCTGCCAATACTCCGCCGGCCCAAACGCCTCCATGCAGCCCCATCGATGAAAGTCCCCAGCAGAGTGTGACAACAGGATATGGGTATCAGCATTCTGATGAGAAAGAACTTGTAGAAGCTCTTCGCGAAGCCAGGGCGGATTCCACCACCTTCAAATCCAATCACTCGGAAGACACTGCAGGTGGGTGTGCCAGCCCTAAGCAAGATGGTAAAAAGATTGTTCAGGAACAAGGTAATTGATATCTCAACTGGAAACTGGGAGCATATGCTGACATGTGTTCAGAGACTGTGTTGAATAATGCTTCTAAGCTGAAGCCGCAAGAGCGGGAGATATCCTTCTCACACAACCCCAAATCAGAATCGCCCCGTGCTTATGGATAATATATGTCAGACATACCACCCACTTGGATGGAATGTGATCCCATATTTATGGATAACGAGAACGTTGGTTTCGATCCTGCGATGAAAGAATGTTCCGAGATGAGAACACCTAAAGCTAGCAAAGAAAACATGGAGCAGTCAGGCACGCCGGTTGAAGTCATGAAAAGAATCAAATCAATAGGATCCCGAGCCCCTCCTGAAATATATTGATGTCTGCCGTTTCTTTTTGGAATGATAGGGAACAATTTCCGTGTCACATGCACTTTTTCGCAGCCGGCAGCAAGAAAACGTTGTTCAGCGTCGCTGCTGGTCTTTTATTTTTATTTTATTTTGAAAAATTTGCATGTCGTGGTTCTCCCCAAGCCAGAGCGCCTATAGCCAAAATTGTCAAAGCAAAAAGGTGAACGTCGCAGCAGCAAATTTTATATCTGGCCCTGAAGAAAGGGGTAAATTTCTTGACTTCTACATTTCTTAATCGTCTTTATCTTGATTAAGGTTGCAGTCGCACTTACCTGGATTTTTGGATTTCTGCCTTTCTAAAGTTCACTGTACACACACACACCGGGCCTCAGCCCCTTCAAAGTGCATAATAAACATAAGAAAGGGTAAACGGTATAAAAATACCAACCACGCGCCAATGTATAGAAAAACTGAAACATCTGCAGACACCTTCAAATGAAATCTAGTTCTTCATCATCTTTTGACACCCTAGTAACATTCGAGACCGGAAAGGTCCCATCTCGGTTTGGGATTGGAAGGCCCTTCTTCTGGAGAATCTTGCGTCTTTTCAGCCTCTTTTTTGGGGAATGCTTTTTCTAATTAGCATAGAGACTGACATCCGGATGTTCTTCTAAGGGAGGTTCTTCAGCAGGATGTTGGTCGGTGGCATACGTTTCAGCTGGAGGCTCTCCGATGGGACACTCTTCAACGAGAGGCTCTTCGACGGGATATGCTTCAGTGAGAGGCTCTTCTTGGGGAGGGTCTTCAGCGAGAGGATCTTCGACGGGACAGTCTTCAAACGAAGGCTCTTCTGGGGCGGGTTCTTCCTCAGCAGGTTCTTTGACGGGATATGCTTCAGCGGGAGGTTCTTCAATAGCACACTCTTCAATGAGATATGCTTCAGCGGCAGTATCTTCGACGAGATATGCTTCAGTGACATGTTCTTCAGCAGGAGACATTTTATCCAGATATCTGTCAGCAGGAAGATCCTCAGCTCCAGCTTCAACACGGCTCTTCTGACTGTCAAGGGTACTTCGCATAAACAACAACCAGGCACAGTAAATATTGACAATCATTCTCATCACAGCCTTGTGAAAAACTTGATCCTCTCCAAGTTCACAGTGAAACTTGTCACGCTTGAAAGTTGTTTCATCAGACACAAACACTTTCTCAAGTTTTGTTTTGATATAGCTGAGAAGCCAAACTTTGTGATCAGAGTGCTTTGAAAACATCTTTCTCACCGCCTGTAGTATATTGAAAATAGAAATTGATTTCTCAAAATGTTCAATATACTTCTTAGCAAGTGTCTCAAGTTCAGATAGATTGTATGTTCTGACTACATGATAAACTAGGGCACTCCTTCTGAATTCTCTCGCGGTGTAGGAAATATCTGGATTGAGTGCTGAGCCTAGTGTCTCATAGGTGCCTGTATATAAAAAATGCACCAAGGTGTGACCAATATCCTCATCAACATCAGGGAGTGTGATGTATGGATTCCAAGTCAAATTTCTGTTCCACTGCAGGTACTTTCAGAGATAACATCCTGGAATAACATATTTTTTGCATCCTATTGTGATGATGATGACTGGGGATTCATATGGTCTATAAACAGCAAATTAAGTCAGTAAGTCATTAAACCTGATAATGTTGAGAGAGCTCATGATGATAGTGATTGATTGTATTCAATCATCAGACATTCCTGGTCAGACATCAGTTGTTTGGCCTTGTCATTCATTTTGCTGTGATGAAATTTCTTTTTCACCATTCTCAAGATATCTCTAGTTGTGATGATCGAGATGTTGCAAAGTGATGGTAGAGCATTAAAAGCACAAGAAAATGAACAGAAGACATATATCATTGATCTATCTCCCCTTGAGTCCCCCAAAAAAGTGGAAATTCAAGTATGAGTTGTTCGGCTTGCGCACATATCATGCCAGCGCACCAAGGTATGCAAGACTTGTCACAGGCGTATATCGGACAGGTCAATTTTTTAATTGCACATCAGAAGTGCCGGATAACCCCTCCATGCTGGGCGTACTTTTTCTTCGCTTATTACCGGGTTGCCTACGCTGGTTTGCCACGTGACCACCACGCTATTGGTAACAAATGACGATCAATCTGGCCATCTCCTCCAAGTAACGGGCAATATTCAAAATGGAATGACTTTCGAAGACAAACCCGGCAAGAAGCCAGAGAAGTCTGCTAGTTTTCAAAGCAATGTTTTTGTTGAAAAGGCGTCGGCAGCAAATTTCTCTCATTTTAAGGCGATCTGTGAGGCATCCCTGCACCAAAAAAGCAGTTCGAGGGTCCTCGGCGGCTCTATCCGGAGGAGCCGATCAAGCGCTGCCAGGAATGGACGACAGAAGCCCTTGAGGCCTTAGTTAATGAGCACGTCATCGAGAGTTAATGATATTGGTTGTTCAGGTGCCATGAGAAATAGATAGGAGTGGCTGGTTGAAAAGGTAGTGGATCCTGGGATCCGCGCGCGAGACAACAAGACAGACGGAGACAAAAGAACATTCCGGAGATAGAGAATTATAATCTAGAAAAAACCCTCCACTATTTGAGAAGAGTTAAAATCGACTTCAATGTAAGGCCTAGGGCTTAGGGCATGCTTACGTACACATCATGTGACCCACAGAAGCTGCAGCATCTTATACTCATTCCCTGTGTAAGTACTAAGGGGCCTACGCCGAATAGATTGGTATAATATTTATAGGTCTTATATAACAAAGTGAAAAATGTTAGAGAAGAAAAGAAAGAGAAAGTATGAGAATCAGTAATTGAAGTGAATATTTATACACATACATAGTGAAGCTTCAGAGCAGAAGAATAGAAATTTTATGAGTTTTTCAGCTGAGAATTAATAACTGAGAATCAGAGCTTTCAGTGAAATCTGTGAAGTGTAATAAAATAGTCTATATAATTGATCAGATACAGCCTGTCATATTAGTTCTCTCTTTTCAGAAGTGATATAGAGTCAGAGATATATAGTTCTCATTAGTTAAAAGCTACTGTCTTAGATAACACAGAGCTCTGAGTTCAGATCAAAATTATTATAGTTAACTTATTTTATAAAATAGTATCAGCTGCAGCTGCAGAGTCTTTTATTAAGAATATCTTCAATCTCTTACTTAAGTTTATTATCTTCTTCTATGATTTCTGATAGCTGTCAGTTAAAAGTTAGTTAAGAAGAAAACAGATCAGTAATAGTATAGCTGAGTAAACTTATATAAAAGATATTATAAATTTCTGATAATATATTAAGATAATAGTTATAACTGTTTAGAACTTCTATCACTTTATACTTTATATAATAGTAATTCAGTGTGTGAGATGAGTATATAATCTGTATATTCTTAAGATTTAATTATATCAGATTTTCTATCTTATATTACTCAGTAAGATCTCAGTGAATATTAATTCAGTTCTCTTGATTTTATTTAATACTTATTATGAAGACTTCTGCTCAGTCATAAGTGTCTTAGAGCTTTATTACTATGTTATTAATAATCTGAATCAGACTGCAGAGATTCAGTGTGAACTATATAATCTCTAGAAGATTTAATACTTTTATATAATAACTGTGTATAAGAAAGAAGTTAAAATATTAATATCAGTATTAGTAACAGTTCGGAGAGAGAGTGTTCTAAGTGAAGAAGTATGTATAATGTTATGAGTTATTTTATCTTGATTAACTAATATCTTTGAATCTAAGAGTCAGTGTTTCTGATTTATTCAATAGATATCTTGCTTTTATTATAAGAGAGTATCTGTCATTGAGTTCTGACTACTGAGATGATAGTGTATAGTGAAATGAAAACAGCTTAATAGCTCAGATTATTATATCTGACATTTAATAAGCTTGTATATAATTGTGAAATACTTGAGATTTTTATAATCTGTGATTATCTTAAATTTGAAGATACTTCAGAGTTCAGAGTCTCATTCTTCTAAACAGTGTACAATTGTAAGAAGTTTCTTATCATAGATCTTGTAATTGTATTCAACAGAACTCAGTTTCTTAGACATGAAGATGTATAATTATAAGACATTTTTATTATTATATTATAATATAGCTTCTTCTGTGATATAGTTAGAGAAATCAGCTTCAATAACTATCTTATAATCAGAATCAAATATTATCAGCAGAGAGGTATTAATGAATATCTTCTTTATTTATATAAATGCAGCTTCAGTATCTGCTAATCACTGAAATACTGAATTCTTCTTAATAAGTTCTGTAAGTAATCTTATAATATCTGAGAAGTTTTGTATAAATCACTGATAGAAGTTAGCAAATCTGATGAAGCTTTATACATCTTTCACAGTATATGAAGCTTCTCACTTGAGAATAGCAGAGATCTTCTCAGAATTCATTTGAATTCTCTAATCAGCTTCTATGATAAAACCTAGGTATTTTATACTTTTGACTTTGAAATCATACTTGTTAATATCTATTGATAGTTCTGTCTCTCATAATTATTGTAATATTTTTCATATATATTCTTAATATTTCTTTCTGAATCTGTCAGTGAAGATGAGAATATCATCTAGATATACAGATATAAACTTATTAAGAAAATCTCAGAGTACTCAGTTGATATACTTCTGAAATGTACTGAAGACATTAGCTAGGTCAAAGAGTGTGACTACTCATTCAAAGAGGTCATAACATATTCAGAATACTGTGAGTCATTCATTCTCTTCAGCAATACAAATCTTATAAAACATGATAATAATATCTAACTTTATAAATTATTGAGCTTGTCTGATACATGCTAGAGTTTCATTGATAAGAGATAAGAGATAATAATCTTTCTTTATCAATCTGTTCAGATATTGATAGTTCACACAGAATCAGAGTTCTTTATCTGATTTCTTTTCAAAGAGAATAGAAGCTGCAGTGAAAGAGTTACTAATATATATGAATTTCTTATTCAACAGATCATTGAGTGTCTTCTGAAGAAGAAGAAGTTTATCTTGAGACATATTATAAAGAAGGTCTTATAATGACTCAGAGTTCTTATTATTCTTCTTTTCTAACTTGATACTGTAATACACTTCTGAGCCTTGTAAAGAGAGTATATTTATAATATTATCTTATTAAAAGATATCTAGATATTCATAATATTATTGAGAGAGCTTTATGTGAGAATCTGTTATTATAGTATGAAATAACTTCTCTAGAGCTTTCTTGATATCAGTCAGACTGATGAAATAGATTAATATATAATTCTGCTATCAGTAACTTTGTTAGCAGTCTCACTAATAACTTCTTTTTCAGAGCATTTTATAAGTATTGACAGAGATCTATGTAAGATTCATAGTCTTATAAATATTATCTTCATGAATTCTATCATTGTTAGACAATATTAAACTTCTGTTTTAAGCATTCAATAAGATGCCTTGTTCAGATAGTCAGACAAGTTCTGACATAAGATTATAGTCAAGATTATTAACTTCATATATATAAACATCTTCTTATTAATGTTCTCTGACATCTATGTTTAGTTTCATCATAAAACAGATGTGAATGTCTTTTGAATCATCAAATTCTGTGAGAAGTTGAGATTTTAATAAGAGAATACACTGAAGATTATAATATTTTATAACTGAAGATTTAATTATTGTATAATAGCATAGATCACTGTCTATCATGACTTTTATATTATATATATTATCTATTACAGTAGATATAAAAATTGCATCTATTATTATTTTCTCTTTAAATTATTATTATCTGACCTCTTCAAGCTCCTGCTTGTAAATTTAAACAAAAGCTAATCTTTTCCCTGTTTTATCAGAACATTCTCATAGTTATCTTCTCAATCTTTCTTCAATATAATGTGATTGATACAGACAGACACTGATTCATTCTTTAAGTAAGAAGACACTGATCTTTCTCTTGAATGAGAAGATATATAAACTGATTAACAGTTGAAAGTAATATGTTCTAATTAGTTACAATTAATACACATCTTTTATTAATATCAGTCAGTGACTTCTTCAGAAGTGATCTCAGAAACTTGAAAGTCAGTTCAGACAGCAGAGATCCTTGCTTATGTATAGATATTCAAGTCTACTCAGTTCATGATATCTGCATCATTGTTGTTATTTCTCAGTGCAGATATATAAGTAACTGAGATGTAATTAGACTGGCCGGCGGGACCATGAATTTCACATTTAGTCTCATTTGGTCTGATCTCATACATTTCTTAACATGAGTCTCACCAGGACCAAGCCTCAAAAAAATCTGAAAATGGACCATTTCTGAGAGAAATGATGTGAAAAATGACCAGATTTAATTCAAGAACAGTGAAATGAGAGTAATTTCTCAGAATAAACTGTGAAAAATGATCATTCTTTCAAAATCAGAATGAGACTGAGACTGAAGATTAAAATCAGTCTCATTCAGTTCATTCAGTGATTGCTTATATAATCAGAATTTGGTAATGATTATTAGTAACACTTATGAAATAACTAAATACATTCTTGCACAAGTTTATTCTTCACTTTCTCATAAAAACTACACTTTTCTGATATACTGTGATCAGAGGTATTAAACTGTCTGATAATTTCATGTTTTATAATCATGAGTTTCTTGATTATTTCTTCTTGTAATTGTCTCTGATAATAGTAATAAATATCTCAACTTGAGTTGAACTTTCACTTCATTCTCACCTCTATCAATGAAATTGTCAGAATATCACATGTCATCAGTGTAACAGTTGAATATGTACTCTTAACAATTTTTTATAACTCTAGAATTGATTTGATATGTAAATTCATTAAATCATCTTGAAGATAGTGATCAAATTCAGTTTTACAAGTATGTAGTTTTACCTGATTTTCAGTTGCAATCAATGTATGCAAGTTCTGTTTCAAAGTTAGTATTATAGTTCTATATAATATAAAGTGTTATCAAAGATCATTACTTACTAGAGAATTGTATTTCACTGTCTTCACATCTTGAATATCTGCTCATTCAAATCTCTGATAGTTGATATTGTAGTAGTCTCAGACTAATTTAACATATAAGTCTTATTTCTTCTCTGTTCAATCTTGAGAAGTGTAGATATTAACTTGATAGAAGAGATCTAGTAGAGCTGCTACAGTATAGTACTCTGTAAAAGATTGTTCAGTTTTGCTGTAGTAATATATCAGTTTATCTCTTATAGTAATAATAGCCTGTGCTATAGCATCATCTCAGACTGAATTTCTTTTTGAGTGATTCAACTGCTTCTCAAGATAAGTAAATAAACTGTTATACACTTATTAGACTGACTGCAGTATTGATATATGAGTGATTGAGACTGTCTTTATTATCTTATAAAACTGAAACAGTAAATCAATCATATATTTCAACTAAGTTCACTTCATATCAGAAAGTTTCAATATCTGAATCTTTTCTCAATCAGAGTGTTACACTCAATAATCAATCATCTGACACAATTAAAGAGTCTGAATAGTTACCTTATATATTAAACTTCACTATATTCTAACATTCTGTATCATATTCAGTGATGTGACTGATTTATTTATTTATTGAATATCATAGAATCATTATTATTATTTAAAGAAGATACAAATTGCATTAGCAATGTTTTGAATTTATGATATTTAAATTATTAGTCAATCTATTCAAAATTAACAGTAGCATTATTAAAAAGTGTTATTAAAAAGCAATATTAAAAAGTGTTATTAAAAAACATTATCTTTTACAAAGTGAATATAAAAGTTACTTAAGTAATTACTTTCATCTTATTCTCATCTCAAGAACTAGTTATCTCATTATTCTTCATCTCAATGTTAAGATTCTTTATCAGTGTTTATATTACAAGTTGAATCATATGAGTAATACAGAGAATATGACCTTGTTTATTATTTCAGAAATACAAAGTCAATTTTTGCTCTAAACTCTTCATCATAGTATAGTTATTCACAGCATTATCAGTTATAATTGTAAGAAGACTGAGACTAATATCTCAATAGTCATTTTTAATCACAGTCATTAATATCTCTGTTATATAATTCTCAGTATGACTACTGATTAATGATTCAAATTCAATTAATGTCTCTTAATAAGTTCAGTTCTCATCAGTATAATAGTATATAACTCTTATAAATATAAGATTGTTTATACTAGTTCATGCATTCACTGTGAGAGATACTCTTCAATAATTCTTTAACTCTGATTCTAGATATTGTATATTAACTTTGTAGTGTGTCTCAAGATTGAATCAAAGACAGAATTGATATAAAATATGAAGATTTGAATTAAGCATTTGAAGAAGTGTTTGAAATTCAGAGTTTTCAATTGATTGAAGAGAAAGATTCAGAGATATACATATACAAAGTAATTATTCACAGAAGTTATCAGATAAGAGTTATGAAATCAGAGTACTGATACATGATCATTTTCATATAATTTTCTTTAAATTAGAAAGTTAGTATTATTAAAAATCATTATCTGATAAAGAAACTTACCAGCTCAGTAGTAATTTTCTAATTATTTTTCTTTTATTATCTGCATTCTGATGACTTCAAATATCAGAAAATTTGTTCAGAGCTATGATCAGTTTATAATGAATGTTTTTAAATGAAGTTGCAGTAATTATAGCAGAGAGATGACTCTTCAGTAATCTATAATACAATCTGTTGATAATTATTTCATAGTTCATCTCAGTGTTTGTGTTGAGTTTTTTATAAATTTCATAGCCTGAAATCAGATGTGAAGAATGAAGTGATTATTTATTATAATTGAAAGAGAGCATTCTATATAGAATTGTAAATAACATAGACTTTGTAATTGACAGTGATTTCTTGAAGAGTATATAAATCTTCAATAGAAGTAAAAGAAGTGAAAGAAGTGAATTCAGAAGACATGATAATAATTTGAGAAAGATAATAATTTATTTTCAATAACTGATCACTGATGTGTGTAAGAAGAATTAATATAAGAGAAAATAATCTTGTTTCTTAGCTTAGTTATAATTTTAGTACTAACTCAGATTGAATATCATTGATATATAAAAGTAAACAAATAATCTTGATTAATCTCTGTCATATTTCTTAAAATATATTAATATTGTGAAAGAGAGTGTTACTAAATTGCATTATCAGATAATATTATTAAAAATATATTAATATTATGAATATTAATGTTGAAAAAATGTTAATACTTATACATTACAGTGATTTATGAATCATGATAGTTAAATATATATATATATATATATTATTCCTGACTTGATTACAACTTGTACAATAATTTTTAAAAACTCAAAATTAATTTCAATTATTAATAATTATGAACTTATAACTAACTAATATAAAAAGAAAAAAACTTTTTTTACTTATTATCTTTCTACTCTTTCTCATGCTTCTTATCATTCTTTATAATTCACTTTTTATTCTTCTTCTTCTTCTTCTTCTTCTTATCTGAGATGATAACTATCTTAAAATCTCTCTTCACTATCTTCTCAGAGGAGGGTTTTCACTGCTTTCTCTCAGCCAGGTCAATCTGTGTCTCAAAATCCTGCATTTTCTGATCTGCTGTCTCAGGTTTCATCTCAGTGATAAGCAGATTGACATGCTCAGAGAGCAGAGCTGTCTTCTCAATATTCTGAATTATGAAGTGCATTTGAGATCTGAATAAGATCTTAATTCTCTTCTTCTCTGTCAGCTTCTGCTAATTAATTAGAGAATAGAAGTATTATCAAAAATTATTATCTCTCAATAAATAAAAAACTTATCAGTTTTAATTTCTTTATCTCTTACTTTAACATCTTCTCAATCTTCTTCTACTGCTGCTTATTTATAGTAACACTCTTCTTCTCTCTCTCTCTCTTTATCTTGATCTCAAATCATTCTCAGAACTTCTTCTGATTCTATCACTACTGTATGAGACTCTTCACTGTCTTCTTTTTCAATCTCTCACAGACA
Organism: Blastomyces gilchristii SLH14081; assembly: GCF_000003855.2. Lineage (NCBI taxonomy): Eukaryota > Fungi > Ascomycota > Eurotiomycetes > Onygenales > Ajellomycetaceae > Blastomyces > Blastomyces gilchristii. The sequence goes on from NW_003101680.1 coordinate 5,202,676, forward strand.
GTGTCATCTGCATTATTTCTATACTTAGTTCAGTCTAAATCTATCAGAAGTATTACTTAAAATTGTTATCATTCTACTCTCTTATAAAGTCTCTTCAAGATATTATAATGTATCTTACAATCTGTCTTCTCTTGCTTAAACATCTTCTTCTTCTCTCTCTTCAATCTGTGACAGTGCTCACGCACCTTGATGGTTCACAGAACTGCAGAATATTTGAAGAAGAATAACATGATTGATTTCAGTGAGTGTTGAAGAGAGATGAAGGTAGAAGAGACAGTCAGAAATGATATAATAATAATGATAATAATGATAATAATGATGATAATGATAGTAGTAATAGTAATGATAATAATGATGATGATGATAATAATGATGATGATGATGAAAGAAAGAGTGTATTGAAATATATTACTGACTTATCAAATATAAAGAGACTTAAAGAAAATATTAACAGCTTTCAGTAATGTACAGAAACAGCTACAGTGTTGCATAGCAATATCATTTTCATTCAATACATGCACTGTTGATATTCTTTATATACAGTTATTATATAATGTGTATCAGAGATATATACAGAAAACAGATCTTTATTACTAGAATAAATGATTACAGCAATTCTCTGTTTTCATATTATAAAGATAAGTTATTCTTATTTCTTTCTTCTCTCTTTTCTCTTCTTCAATCAATCACTAATTTCAAGCTGATATGAAAACTATTAAAACACTCTCAGAAACTCTCAAATTGAAGAGTATAGACTAATTAAATTTGAAATGCAGAAGAAATCAAATTATCTTCTATAGATTTAATTATTCATTTTCTCTTAAATAAAATAGTAGTCACATTCCTCTCTTTCTTAATCAAACAAAACATAGCTCATGAAAAGTGAGTATCATATCAGATCATAATTATCAACACAGTCTCAGCATGCAGAACTGTATATACACAGTACATACTGAACTGAGAGACTGTATAAGTTGTAAATCAGCAGCAGCATCTCAGAGAGAGTTATACAGTGTGAGAAAGCTATAACTCTCAGTTACATATACAGAGAATGAATTATTACAGTAAGTGTATATGCATTGAAGTAACACTTTTTGATAACACTCAGTCTCTGATATGATGAAAATAGAGTCTCTCTGTGAGATCTGTTTCTATCAGAAGTCAGAAAATCTTATATTTCTCAAGATTATCTTTGTATATCTTATCTATGAAACTGATGAGAGAAATCATTGATTTCAGTGTTCTGCTCTTGATATTATTCAAGTGACAGCAGAGTTCACTCTGATCACACTTTTTAAGTGTATATTTTCTAATTATTCACATTTATATAGATATATACTGATTATTTATTAGATAATATTAAGATAATGACTTATTATAACTGTGTTACTCTCACTGTGAGAAATGCATAATTAATAATAAATATTATAAAGACTCTGAGAAGTGAGTATTTTAAGAGTACTATAGCTCTGTAATCTTGATTTTTTTTTATTTTTATTTTTTATTTTTTTCTTTTTCTTTTATTTTATTTTATTTTTCTTTTTCTTTCTTTCTCTTTTTTTCTTTCTCTTCTTTTTTTCTTTCTCTTTTTTTTTTTTTTATTGTGATTTTTTCTTGTTATTTTGTTTTTTGTTTTTTTATTATTTTTTGTATTTTATATTTTTTTTTTAATTAAAATGATATCAATTATGATCTATGTTCAGAAAAGTAAAAATATTTGATAATACTTTCTATTGAATTTTTAACAAATGAGTACTATATTATGATATTATGTAAGTGAGAAATGATTTCATAGTCTTATTTAGTGTCATTTTCAATAATGAAATCAGAATGAAAATGTGACTAAGAATTCAAATGTATTCTTTATCTGAGACTAGATTTTTATTTGAAAAGTGAATCTGAGACCTTTAATATTTGAAATAATGTGATTTGAGATCAATGTGATGAACACAAATCATGATCAGAAGTAATGCTTTTAGACAATGTGATAACTGTAAAGTTTGATTCTGGTCTCAGACACAGTCACATGGTCAGTCTAGATATAATATATTCTATCACTGTTCTGTATACTCTTGAGCTTGATAAGTCAGTCATTTAATGTCTGAAGTTGTACATAGAAACCTTTATAAGTCTGGTCTTTGTCTACACTTATAAGAAGCTGTAAGAGTTCAAAAGTTAATATCTTCTTAAACATACTAATCTTCATTTAATTTTTTCAAGATTGATCACCTGCTTCTAGAATCTTGATGTTGAAGTCAGAAATGAATGTTATAATAGAAGTGTTTCTCTGTTAAGCACTCTGTAATCAATCTAATATGTGGCGGGCTGCGCCCGATCAATTATATAGACTATTTCATTACACTTCACAGATTTCTACCACTTTGATTCTCGGTCACTGATTCTCAGCTGAAAATCTACAGAATTTGTATTCTTCCGCTCTGAAGCTTTACCATGTATGAAAACCCCTATTCTTTCACCCTAAAGTTTCACTATGTATATCACTGTGTATGTGTATAAATATTCACTCTGATCACTGATTCTCACACTTTCTCTTTCTTTTCTTCTCTAATGTTTTTCACTTTATTATATAAGATCTATAAATATTATACTGATCTATTCAGTATAGGCCTCTTATACTTGAAAAATATTCATTGTCTTCTTATTAGAAATGATTATTCATTGAGAAGCTATCTGAATATATAACAATATGTATGAAGTAGAGAAACAGTCAATCAGTTAAGCAGATACTGAGTTCTCAGATAGAAGCTTACTCATCAGTCACTCTGGCTCTGTAACAAGACCTTATGAAGAGAATAAGATCTTATAAAGAGAATACCAGTGAAAGATCTGAGAGTTCTGACACTACAGATATATAAGATATTTATACAATTACACTTCTTTCAATTTTATAGATATTATATATTCAATGATTGACATAATCATGTCTAATAATAGTATGAAAGAACTCTTAAACATGAGTATAGATACAGTGTCACAGTGACTCTAAGCAATGTTGAAATTATAATAATAATAAATAGCTGATATGCATGCAACTCAATAATATCAATATAAAGAAATTCAATGATTATCTTAACAAGGAATCCCTGTATAAATAATTTCAATAATGATAGAATTGAATATAAAAGCACTGAAAGAATGCTTAGATACTTCTAGACTGACCGTGTGACCATGTCTGAAACCAGGACCAAACTTTACAGTTGTCATATTACCTAAAAGCATTACTTCTGATCATGGTTTGTGTTCATCACATTGATTTCAAATCATGTTATTTCAAATATTAAAGATTCCAGATTCACTTTTCAAATAAAAATCTAGTCTCAGATAAAGAATATGTTTGAATTCTTAGTCACATTTTCATTCTGATCTCATTATTGAGAATGGCATTAAATGAGACTATGAAATCATTTCTCACTTACATAATATCATAACATAGTACTCATTTGTTGAAAATTCAACAGAGAGTGTTATCAAATATTATTACTTTTCTCAACACAGATCATAATTCATATAATTTTAATTATGAAAAAAATATAAAATACAAAAAAAAACAAAAAATAAAAAATAAAAACAAAAACAAGAAAAAATCCCAATAAAAAAAGGAAAAAAAAAGAGGAAGAAAAAAAAAAAAAAAGAAAAGAAAAGAAAAAAGAAAAAATAAAAATAAAAAAAATCAAGGTTACAGAGCTGCAGCATTCTTAAAATACTCACTTCTCAGAGTCTTTGCAATATTCATTATCAATCATATATCTTTCATAGTGAGAGTAACACAGCTGTGATGAGTCATTGTCTTAACATCATCTAATAAATAATCAGTATATATTTGTATAAATGTGAATAATTAGAAAATATACACTTAAAAAGTGTGAGCAGGGTGAACTCTGCTGCCACTTGAATGACATCAAGAACAGAATGCTGAAATCAATGATTCTTCTCATTGATTTCACAGACAAGGCATGTGAAGATAATCTTGAGAAATATAAGATTCTCTGACTTCTGGTAAAAACAGATCTTATGAAGAGACTCTATTTTCATAATATCAGAGACTGAGTGTTATCAAAAAGTGTTACTTTTATACAATATATATGCACTTACTGCAGCAATTCACTCTCTGCATATATGACTGAGAGTTGCAGCTTTCTCACACTGCACAGCTCTTCCTGGAATACTGCTGTCAGTTTGCAACTCACATAGTCTCTCAGTTTAGCACACACTGTGTGTATACAGCCCTGCATGCTGAGGCTGTGTTAATTATTATGGCCTGATGTGGTACTCACTTTTTACAGATCATGTTTTGTTTGAAGAGGAGAGAAAAGACACAACTATTGTTTTATTGAAGAGAAAATGAATAATTAGTATTATTAAATGTAATTTAGTTCATCTGCATTTAAAATTTGATTAGTCTATACTCTTCAATTTGAGGGTTTCTAAGAGTGTTTTAATAGTTTTCATATCAGCTTGAACTTAGTGATGAGTTGAAGAAGAAGAGAAAAGAGAGAAGAAAGAAATGAGAATAACTTATCTTTATAATATGAAAACAGAGAATTGCTGCAATCATTCTCTCTAGTAATAAAGATCTGTTTTCTGCATGTATCTCTGATATAGATTATATGATAAATGTATACAAAGAATATCAATAGTGTATGTATTGAATAAAGATAATGTTGCTATGTAACACTGTAGCTGTTTCTGTACATCTCTGAAAGCTGTTAATAGTTTCTTTGTCTCTTTATATTTAATAAGTCAATAATATATTTTGATGCACTTCTTCTTTCATCATCATTATCATCATCATCATCATCATTATCATCATCATCATCATCATTATCATCATTATCATTATTATTATCATCATCATTATTATCATTATTATATCATTGCCTGTCTTCACCTCTCTCTCAACACTTATTAAAATCAATCATGTCATCTCTCTTCAAATATTCTGTGGTTCTGCAGATTATCAAGGCGTGTGAGTGCTATCACAGATTGAAGAAAGAGAAGAAGAAGATGTTCAAGTATAGAGAGACAGATTATAAGACATATTATAATGCCTTGAAGAGACTCTGTAAGAGAGCAGAATGATAATGATTTTAAGTAATACTTCTGATAGATTTAGACTGAACTAAGTATAGAAATAATGCAGATGACACTGCCTGTGAGAGATTGAAAAAGAAGATAGTGAAGAGTCTTATACAGTAGTAATGAAATCAGAAGAAGTTCTGAGAATGATTTAAGATCAAGATGAAGAGAGAGAGAGAGAAGAAGAGTGTTGCTGTAAATAAGCAGCAGCAGAAGAAGATTGAGAAGATATTAGAGTGAGAGACAAAGAAGTCAAAACTGGTAAGTTTTTTATTAAGAGATAATGATTTTTAATAATACTTCTGTTCTCTAATTGATTAGCAGGAGCTGACAGAGGAGAAGAGAATTGAGGTCTTATTCAGGTCTCAAATGCACTTCATGATCCAGAATATTGAGAAGACAGCCCTGCTCTCTGAGCATGTCAATCTGCTTACTACTGAGATGAAACCTGAGATAGCAGACCAGAAAATGCAGGATTTTGAGACACAGGTTGATCTGGCTAAGAGGAAGCAGTGAGAACCCTTCTCTGAGAAGGCAGCAGAGGGAGATTTTGAGATAATTATCATCTCAGATGAGAAGAAGAAGAAGAAGAATGAGAATGAGAAGTGAATTATAAAGAATGATGAGAAGAATGAGAAAGAGAAGAAAGATAATAAGTAGAAAAAGTTTTTTTCTTTTTATATTAGTTAGTTATAAGTTTGTAACTATTAGTTAATAATTGAAATTAATTTTAAGTTTTCAAAAATTATTGTATAAGTTGTAATCAATTATCAATGTCAGGAATAATATATATATATATATTCAACTATCATGCCATGCCACTATAATGTATAAGTATCAACATTTTTTCAACATTAATATTCACAATATTAATATATTTTTAATGATATTATCTGATAACATAATTTGATAACACTCTCTTTCATAATATTAATATATTTCAAGAAATATGACAGAGATTAATCAAGATTGTTTATTTACTTTTATACATTGATGATATTCAATCTGAGTTAGTACTAAAATTATAACTAAGCTAAGAAAGAAGATTATTTTCTCTTATATTAATTCTTCTTACACACATCAGTGATCAGTTATTAAAAATAAATTATCATCTTTCTCAAATTATTATTATATCTTCTGAATTCACTTCTTTCACTTCTTTTACTTCTATTGAAGATTCATAAACTCTTCAAGAAATCACTATGATTTACAAAGTCTATATTATTTACAATTCAACACAGAATGCTCTCTTTCAATTATAATGAATAATCACTTCATTCTTTATATCTGATTTCAGGTCATGAAATTTATGAAAAACTCAACACAAACACTGAGATGAACTATGAAATAATTATCAATAGATTGCATTGCAGATTACTGAAGAGTCATCTCTCTACTACAATCACTACAACTTCATTCAGAAATATTCATCATGAACTGATTATAGTTCTGAAGGAATTTTCTGACATCTGAAGTCATCAGAATGCAGACAATAAAAGAAAAATAATCAGAAAATTACTACTAAGCTGATAAGTTACTCTATCAGATAATGATTTTTAATAATACTAACTTTCTAATTTAAAGAAAATTATATGAAAATAATCATGTATCAGTACTCTGATTTCATAACTCTTATCTGATAACTTCTGTGAATAATTACTTTGCATGTGTATATCTCTGAATCTTTCTCTTTAATCAATTGAAAATCCTGAATTCTGAACACTTCTTCAAATGCTTAATTTAAATGTTCATATTTTATATCAATTCTGTCTTCAGTTCAATCTCAAGACATACTACAAAGTCAATATACAATATCTAGAATCAGAGTTGAAGAATCATTGAAGAGTGTCTCTCACAGTAAATGCATGAACTAGTACAAATAATCTTGCATTTATAAAAGTTATATGTTATTATATTGATGAGAACTGAACTTATCAAGAGATATTAATTGAATTTGAATCATTGATCAGTAGTCATACTGAGGATTATATAACAGAGATATTAATGACTGTGATTAAAAATGACTATTAAGATATTAGTCTCAGTCTTCTTACAATTACAACTGATAATACTGTGAATAACTACACTATAATAAACAGCTTGAAGAAAAAATTGGCTTTGTATTTCTGAAATGATAAATAAGGTCATATTCTCTGCATTGCTCATGTGATTTACCTTGTGATATAAACACTGATAAAGAATATTAACATTGAGATGAAGAATAATGAGATAGCTGATTCTTGAGATGAGAATGAGATGAAAGTAATTACTCAAGTAACTTTTACATTCACTTTATAAAAGATAATGTTTTTTAATAACACTTTTTAATATTACTTTTTAATAATGCTTTTTGATAATACTACTGTTAATTTTGAATAGATTGACTAATAATTTAAATATCACAGATTTAAAACATTGCTAATGAGATTTGTATCTTCTCTAAATAATAACAATGATTTCATGATATTTAACAAATAAACAAATCAATCACATCACTGAATATGATACAGAATGTCAGAATATAGTAAAGTTCAACATATGAGATGACTGTTCAGACTCTTTGATTATGTCAGATGATTGATCATTGAGTGCAACACTCTAATCAGAAAAAGATTCAGACATTGAAACTTTCTGATATGAAGTAAACTCAGTTGAAATATATGATTAGTTTACTGTTTCAGTTTTATAAGATAATAAAGACAGTCTCAATCACTTGTACATCAATGCTGCAGTCAGTCTGATGAGTGTATAACAGTTTATTTACTCATCTTAAGAAGCAGTTGAATCACTTAAAAAGAAATTCAGTCTGAGATAATGCTATAGCACAGGCTATTATTACTGTAAGAGATAAGCTGGCATATTACTACAGCAAAACTGAACAATCTTTTACAGAGTACTATGCTGTAGCAGCTCTACTAGATTTCTTCTATCAAGTTAATATCTACACTTCTCATGATTGACAGAGAAGAAATGAGACTTAATATGTTAAATTAAGTCTGAGACTACTACAATGCTAACTATCAGAGATTAGGATGAGCAGATGTTAGGGATGTGAAGAAGTGAAATATATCTCTAGTAAGTACATCTTTGATACACTCATATATATAGAACTATAATACTAACTTGAAACAGACTACATACATTGATTACAACTGAAAATCAGATAAAATTACATACTTGTAAACTGAATTTGACTGCTATCTTCAAGATGATTCAATAAATTTATACATCAAATCAATCTAGAGTTATGAAAAATTGTTATAAGTATATATTCAACTATTACACTGATGATACATGATATTCTGACAATTTCATTGACAGAGATGAGAATGAAGTGAAAGTTCAACTCAAGCTGAGATATTTATCACTATCATCAGAAACAATTACAAGAAGAAATAATCAAGAAACTCATGATTGTAAAACATGAAATTATCAGACAGTTTAATATCTCTGATCACAGTATATCAGAGAAGTGTAGTTTTCATAAGAAAGTGAAGAATAAACTTGTACAAGAATGTATTTAGTTGTTTCATGAGTGTTATCAATAATTGTTACTAAATTCTGATTATATAAGCAATCACTGAATGAACTGAATGAGACTGAATTTAATCTTCAGTCTCAGTCTTATTCTGATTTTGAAAGAATGATCATCTTTCACAGTTTATTCTGAGAAATTACTCTCATTTCACTGTTCTTGAATTAAATCTGGTCATTTTTCACATCATTTCTCTCAGAAATGGTTCATTTTCAGATTTTTTTGAGGCTTGGTTCTGGTGGGACTCACGCTAAGAAATGTATGAGACCAGACCAAATGGGACCAAATGTGAAATTCATGGTCCCGGCGGCCAGTCTAGATACTTTTATATATTTCAATACTTTCAATCTCACTCTCTACTCATCATGAAGAATGAAGATACTCATCAAACTGAGTATAGATGAAGATATCATCAGTTCACTAAACAATCAAGATTAATATATTAATAAATAATTAAAGAATCATATAAAACAGAAGTTTGATTCATGAATGAAAGCATATGAATCAGTGTTATAAACATCTGATAATATCATCAAATATCTTAATGTTCTGTTTCAAGACACTGTTATATAATAGAAAGTATTAGATTGATTATAGAGTATCTGATAGAGAAATAGTTCTCTTATAACATTTATCTCTGACTTCATTATCAAGATCTTAGAAGCAGATGATCAATCTTGAGAGAATTGAATGAAGATTAGTATGCTTAAGAAGACACTAACTTTCAAACTCTTACAGATTCTTATAAGTGTAAATAAAGACCTGACTTATGAAGACTTCTGTACACAGCTCTGAACATTGAATAATCATCTTATCAAGCTCAAGAGTATACAGAACAGTGATAGAAGACATTACACTTATACATCTATACTGAGAAATAACTCAGTCACTCACATATCTATGCTGAGTAATAACAACAATGATACAGATGCTATGAACTGAGTAAACTTAAATATCTATATATAAGCAAGAGTCTCTGCTATCTGAACAGGCCTCTGAGTCTCTAAAATCACTTCTGAAGAAGTCACTGATCAATATTAATAAGAAGTATGTATTAACTGGAACTGATTGAGACATATTGCTTTCAACTGTCAATCAGTCTACATATCTTCTTATTCAAAGAATGAATCAGTGTCTGTTCATATCAATCACATTACATTAGAGAAGAATTAAGAAGATAACTATGAGAATGTCTTAATGAAACAGAGAAAAGATTAGCTTCTGTTCAAATTCACAAGCAGAAGCTTAAAGAGATTGAATAATAATAATTTGAAGAGAAAATAGCAATAAATGTAATTCTTCTATCTACTGTGATAGATAATATATATAATGTGAAAGTCATGATAAACAGCAGTCTAAATTATTACACAATGATTAAATCTTCAATTATAAGACATTATAATCTTCAGTGTATTCTCTTATCAAGATCTCATCTCCTTGCAGGATTTGATAATTTAAAAAACATTTATACTCATTACATGATGAAACTAAACATAGATGTTAAAGAACATCAATGTGAAGATGTCTATGTATACAAAGTTAAGAATCTTGACTATGATCTCATACTAGGACTTGTCTGACTATCTGAATAAGACATCTTGTTAAATGCTTAAAACAGAAGCTTAATATTCTCTAACAATGATAGAATTCATAAAGATAATATTTACAAGACTATGAATCTTACACAGATCTCTGTCAACACTTATAAAATACTCTGAAAAAGAAATTATCATCAAAATCACTGACAGAGTCACTGATAAAGTCACTGATAGCAGAATTATATATCAATCTATTTTATCAGTCTGACTGATATTAAGAAAGCTCTAGAAAAGTTATCTCATACTATAATAACAGATTCTCACACAAAACTCTCTTAATAATATCATAAATATCTAGATGTCTTCTGATAAGATAATATTATAAATATATCTTCTTTACAAGACTCAGAAGTGAATCACAGTATCAAGTTAGAAAAGAAGAATAATAAGAATCTCAAGTCACTGTGAGACTCTCTTTATAATATCTCTTAAGATGAACTTCTTCTTCTTCAGAAGACACTTAATAATCTGTTAAATAAGAAATTTATATGTATTAATAACTCTTTCACTGCAGCTTCTATTCTCTTTGTAAAGAAGTTAGATAAAGAACTTCAATTCTATGTAAACTATCAAGATTTGAACAGATTGATAAAGAAAGATTGTTATCTCTTATCTCTCATCAATGAAACTCTAGTATATATTAAGTAAGCTCAATAATTTACAAAGCTAGATGTTATTATTATGTTTCATAAAATTTGTATCACTGAAGAAGATAAATGACTTACAGTATTCTGAACATGTTATGATCTCTTTGAATAAGTAGTTACACTCTTTGAACTAGCTAATGTCTTCAGTACATTTCAGAAGTATATTAACTGAGTACTCTGAGATTGTCTTAATGAGTTTGTAGCTGTATATCTAGATAATATTCTCATCTTTACTGATGAATTCAGAAAAGAATATCAAGAATATATGTGAAAGATATTACAATGATTACAAGAGACAGAACTATCAATAGATATTAATAAGTATGATTTCAAAGTCAAGAGTACAAAATATCTAGACTTTATCATAGAAGCTGACAAGAGAATTTGAATGAATTCTGAGAAAGTCTCTACTATTCTCAAGTGAGAGACTTCATATACTGTGAAAGATATATAAAGCTTCATTGAATTCACTAACTTCTATCAGTAATTTATACAAAACTTCTCAGATATCATGAGATTACTTACAGAACTCACTAAGAAAGACTTAGTATTTCAATGATCAGTGAATACTGAAGCTGTATTTACATGAATAAAGAAGATATTCATTAATATCTCTCTGCTAATAATATTCAATTCTAATCATAAGATAGTTATTAAAGCTGATTTCTCTGACTATATCACAGGAGAAGCTATATTGTAATATGATGATAAAGATGTCTTATAATCATGCATCTTTATATCTAAGAAACTGAGTCTCACTGAATGCAACTATGAGATCTATGATAAGAAACTTCTTACAATTATATACTATCTAGAAGAATGAGACTCTGAACACTGAAATATCTCTGAATTTGAGATAATCACAGATTATAAGAATCTCAAGTACTTCACAACTATCTATAAACTTATTAAATAACAGATGTGATGATCTGAGTTCTTAAACTGCTTTCATTTTACAATACACTATTATTCTGATAGTCAGAACTTGATGATAAATACTCTCTTATAATGAGAGTAAGATATATTGTTCAATGTAACAGATACTCACTGAATAAACTGAGAACACTCACTCTTGAATCTGAAGATACTAGTTAATCAAGATGAAACAGCTCACAACACTATATGTACTTCTTTGATTAGAACTGTCACTGATATCTCAACTTCTTTCAAATCTATATTAGATGAACTATGATATATAGCAGCTCAAATTAATGAACTTCTTCAAGTACTCACTGAAGCAGTATAATAAGAAACACTCTAATTTTCTTCAGAACTATATATAAGAATCAACATCTCAGAATGTTCAATTGATAATAATAATACTCTACAATTTCATAAATAATGCTAAGTCTCTTACTCTAAACTCTTACAAATCTGAATAATATAAGAGATATATAACTCTTATATCATCAGTTATTCAGATTATAAATAACTGTATTAAATGATCTCTCAAGAGTTCTACTGATTCAAGATATTAAACAGCATCAGATGTTTTATCTGAAACTGTAATCATTATTTCTTCATCATCTTATGAAAGAACTTTAGAAAAGATCTGCTGAAATCACTCAATTTCTCTGATAGAATCTGATAAGATGTGATAATTAACTTCACTATTGATCTCTCTGAGAGTAAGAGTTGTAGAAATATCCTGGTCATTATGAACTGATTAAATAAGAATATAATATTGAAATCTTGTAATAAGATAAATACTGAATAAGTCACTGAAGCTTTTCTAAGAAGCTTATTCTATTAGATACATGAATTGCTGAGATTTATAGTATTGAATTAGAATTATTAATTCATGAGTACTCTCTGAACAAGAATCTGTCAAGTTCTCAAGATTATACACTGTTTGTTAACTATTTATTACTCTGAGACTGATAATGCATCAGAATAGATAATTCAGACTATAAAGAATTATCTTTATAAGTTTTGTAACTATTTATAAGATAATTGATATAATCTTCTTCTACATGCTGAAGTTGCTATCAATGACTGAGATGCTATTTCAACAGATATAAGTCTGTTCTTTCTCATATATAAATATTATATGAAAGTACTGAATCTTCTAGAGATCACACATTTCACATTGAACTCTCACAGTCTGATTCAGATTGCTGATAATATAGTAATAAAACTTCAAGATTTTTATAATTAAGCAGAAGCCTTCATGACAAGTATTAAACAGAATTAAGAAGATTGAATTAATACTCACTGAGACCTCACTGAGCAATATAAGATAGAAGATCTAGTATAATTGAATCTTAAGAATATACAGACTACATACTCATCTCACACACTGAATTGTCATTATACAAAGTATAAAGTGATAGAAATTCTAGACAGTCATAACTATTATTTTAACATATTATCAGAGATTTATAATATCTTTCATATAAGCTTGTTTCACTATGCTGTCATTAATTCATTCTCTTCTCAACTGACTTTCAACTGACAGTTATTAGAGATTATAGAAGAAGATAATAAACTTGAATAAGAGATTGAAGATATTCTTAATAAGAGACCCTGCAGTCATAGCTGACAATATCTTGTGAAATGAGTTAACTATGATTGTCTGATCTGAACTCTGAGTTTCATGTTATCTGAGACCACAGCCCTTGACTGATGAGAGCTATGTATGACTAAGAAAGGGAGAAAGAGCTAATGTGGCAGGCTGCGCCTGATCAATTATATAGACTATTTTATTACAGTTCACAGATTTCTATCACTCTGATTCTTGATCACTGATTCTCAGCTGAAAATCTACAGAATTTCTATTCTTCTGCTCTGAAGCTTTACTATGTATGAAAACCTCTATTCTTCTATCTCAAAGTTTCACTGTGTACATCACTGTGTATGTGTATAAATATTCACTCTGATCACTGATTTTCACACTTTCTCTTTCTTTCCTTCTCTAACATTTTTCACTTTGTTATATAAGACCTATAAATATTATACCAATCTATTCAGCGTAGACTGCTTACATAATACTTTCTGTTGCATGACAGTGTCTCGGAACAGAACATCAAGATATTTAATAATATTGTCAAACATTTACAATACTGATTCATATGCTTTTATTCATGAATAAAACTTCTGTTTTATACAATTCTTCAATTGTTCATTGATATATTAATCTTAATTGATTAGTGAATCAATGACATCTTTATCTATACTTAGTTTCATGAGCATTTCCAGCCTTCATAATAAGTAGAGAGTGAGATTGAAAGTATTGAGATATATAAGAGTATCTAAGTGTTTCTTCAGTGCTTGCATTGTGTTTGTATTCAATTCTATCAGTGTTGAAGTTGCTTGTACAGGGGTTTCTAGTTGAGATAATCATTGAATTTTCTTGTATTGATATTGTTGAGTTATATATATATCAGCTATCTATTGCTGTTATAATTTCAACATTGCTCAGAGTCACTGTGACACTGTATCTATACTTGTATTTGAGAGTTCTCTCATATTATCAGTAGACATAGCTATATAGTTCATTGAATGTGTGTTATCTGTGAAATTGAAAGTATTGTAATCATATGAATATCTCATATGTCTAAGATGTTAAAACTCTCAGATCTTTCACTAATGTTCTCTTTATAAGATCTTGTTACAGAGTCAGAGCAGCTGGCGAGTAAGCTTCTATCTAGAGACTCAGTATTTATTTAACTGATTGAAACTCAGTGTCTACTTAACTGTTTAATTATTTCTCTATTTCTTACACATCATTACACATTCAGATATCTTCTCAATGAATAATTATTTCTAATAAGAAGATGATAAATGTTTTTCAAGTGTAAGAGGCCTACACTGAATAGATCAGTATAATATTTATAGGTCTTATATAACAAAGTGAAAAATGTTAGAGAAGAAAAGAAAGAGAAAGTTTGAGAATCAGTGATTAAAGTGAATATTTATACACATACATAGTGAAGCTTCAGAGTGAAAGAATAGGAATTTCATGGGTTTTTCAGCTGAGGATAAGTGACTGAGAATTGAAGCTTTCAGTAAAATCTGTGCAGTGCAATGAAATAGTCTATATAATTGATCAGGCGCAGTCTTGTCACACTCTGCGTCTCTACTATCTAGTTCTCTTCTTCAAGAATCAGTAATATTACATTCTAATATGAAGCTGCTGTCACTCTGATATTCATGTAATCAAGTTCTAACACACTGATTCTTCTTCTCTACAATATCAGTCACAGTCTTGCAGTTATAAAATCATGAAAATTTTCATCTCTATATCTGACTAATAATCATGACACTTATCTGTGAAATGCAAAGTCTCATTGACTAAGTCAATCAACTGACTGAGTAAAACTGTGTAATAATAGAAGAGAATACTTATCTTACTTAATATCTGAATATTCTGAATAAATGTTCTACTAGTAATTCTTTACTACTAAACTCTTAATCTCATTTAATTAAGATTAAATTGGAAGAATCTGATATGTTTAATAAATTTACAGATATATACTTTTAGCTACTTAGTATAAATAATAATATCAGAGAATATTTTATCACTGCAGATATCTCTAAAATGATCTTTATAATTAACTACTTAGCTCTTAAAATCTGTTAACATGTTTAATATATATAAATTAATAATAATATGTATATTATTATCTGAGAAATTCTCAAAGTCTGACTATGTAATAATTACTGTGAAATTAATACAGCTCTCACTGTAGAATTACACATGAATTCTCTATAAATACAGTATAATTAATATACAATTGATTTCATTACTGACTTTGAGATATTAACAGCTAATCTCTGTTAAAATGACTTAGTTATCTGTTTTAGATTTTATATCAAGTTAATTACATCTATTCTACAACAGATCAATTGAGTGTATTCTAATATCTAATTTATCACTTTTACTGATTGAAAAAAAGCTGTTATCACAGCTGAAAGTTATATTATTATATCTAAATAAATGATTCTTAATAATAACTACAATAATAAACAAGTCAGATTTGATTTGATATGTGACACATGTAATATATGTAACTATAAGAGTGTAACTGACTGAGTATATATAAGAGATATAAAGCTTATATAATTGAAAGATTACTAGCTTGTGAGAAGTTATATAATGAAAGAATTAATAAGCTAGATTATGTAATCTGACACTCTCACTTATCAGAGTAACTATACATAATACTACATATAAAATTCGTCTTCAAATCAAGTACTGATACAAAAAATGACTGGAAAATATGTTATAATAAAAAATCAGTTATAAGAATTATTATTTTTTATTTCTCTATTTCTCTATCTTCTTTATATTCTTCTTTCAATGTGTATATTTCATCATTTTAAGTGATTTAGTAAGCTTATTCACTGTGTTCTTAGTAGATAAAATATATCAGATAGATATTTCATTCTTACAGACAAGATTCTGAAGAATGTGAAAATAAATCTCTATATACTTTAAGCAGTGCCCCGGTGGCTGAATGGTTAATGCGGCCACCTGGTAGCGCCTTGGCATGGGAAATCAAGGCGGGTGGGTTCGAAACCCGCAGGGGATACATTAAATTCAGAACTCAAGCACCTTCAGTTTCTAATAAATACAGAGGTGTACAAATCGCTTCAATGAATCACTCTATGTTTCTGGGCTGAGAAGTTATTATCACATGTATCTAATTGTCACTTCTTTGTATTTTTCTATGTTCTTGTTATCTTGGCATCATGAATACTCAGCGCTCCACCACGAACTCGCTCAATTTTTCGAATAAGAACCCGCCGATAGATCCATCGAAAAGCCCTCGATCATACGAGCATTTTGACCCCATCGCCGACCGCATACCCCGTGTGGTGGTGGAGTTATCCAGCCAAACGTGAACCAGACGTTGTTCGAAACTCCTGTGTGGGATTATCCCCCGTTCACCCCTACCACACCACAACCCTGGGCCAAATTGCCATACAAATTGTAAGGCGAAGAGACCTAACCATATGCACCAATCTTCTCAATTTTGGAAGATCCCCGACCTGTAATTGTGGAGATATCTGAGAAGCATCTTCCACGAAAACCCTGTCTATCTTTGATGTTCCAAAACATCAACGCCAAGTCCTACCCACGTACCGCCCTTCCCAATCTGGCCCACCTCCGGCAGAAAAATACAAAAAGATACCTCGGCAATAGTATCAAGCACATAGTCAACAGACACATCTGAAGTGCATCCTCCGCGAAAAACCCTCTCTGTCTTAGACTGGCCGCCGGGACCATGAATTTCATGTTTGATCCCATTTGGTCTGGTCTCATACATTTCTTGGCATGAATCCCGCTGGGACTGGCTATTAAAAAAACATATAAAGTGACTATATATCAGATCTTAAAATGAAACCATGACTTGAAAAAAATAAGAAAGTGATCTTATTTAATCTCATTTAGTCTCATTCTTAGTATAAAGTTACTATTTTTAGACATTTTAAGGTTTTTTTTAGACTATTTTTAATTTTTTAAAAAGTAACACTTTTTGATAATACTTAAATAAGATTTAAAGTCATTTAAAGTAATAAAAATAATTTAAATTGAGAAGTAGAAATCATGATCTCATTTGAAAAATGTGACAAGAGTAGACAGTAAGTCTCACTGAGACAGTATGAAACTACTATCTAATGTTAAAACTGTGTAATGGGATCAGTCGAATTGGTAATGGAACTATCAAAAAATCTGGTCCTGGTCTCAGACACGGTCACACGGTCAGTCTACTCTGTCTTTGATGTACTAAGACATCAACACCAAGTCCCACTCTTGTACCGCCCCTTCCGATCTGGCTCATCCCCAGCAGAAAAATACAAAGAGATACCTCAGCAACTGTACTCGATACATAATCGGCAGACACGACAACTATAAAATCAGTATACTTCAAGGTCTGACTGAGCCTTTGATCCCTGCACAGTGAGATATATTAAATCTAGTTTTAATACCTCAATATTCAATAGATTCTGCAAGAGATTGAGAACAGTAACACTAGGTTTCTATTGAATTTGAGAATTAACTCTATATTGATATAATCATTGACAAAGTCTTCTATTTTGAGATATAAATAACCAGTTCCTCTACATCCCGCTGACAATATTTACATTATTATATAGAAACAAACTTATATTCTCTATAATATCAAGACTCTGAAGAGGGAAAGTCTTGGTAGAGAGTATACAGTAGTGTATATCTTAGCAGTTTCTATCTCATTCTTCTGCAGCAGTTAATGCAAAAAAAAAAAAAGATCTTAGAAATAGTTTTTTACTTCTCTTGAAAAAGTAAGGTGTTTTTCTCTGGGTTTTACACAATATTCTTACAAAGAATTAAAAACAGAGTTATTTTCTGTCATAATTTCATATTCTTTTAAGTAAGAATTACTTTTTCAGTGACTGAAGAGCTTTTATTAATACTTAATTCTTTTTTACACTCTTTATTAACTGATTTGAGTTGCACACTTGTTGTGTGAGGAGAATTGAATAATTTAGAATAAAATTGAATAGTTTTAATCAATTTCTCTGCAAAAAATTGATTTATTTTTTATCAGTTTTTCTCTCAAAAACTGTCATATCATCTGATTTATTATCAATTGATATCATACTTTTCCTCACTGTATCTCAAGAAAGAGATTGTAAAGATTTTATTGATTTATCTTAAAAATCAATTTTAGTTTATTAGATTCTCTTCAAAAATCTAACCTAGTTACTGAACTAGTGTGAAAAAAATCAGGTGTTTTATACACAAAAGTCTGTTATTCTTCTTTTGAAATAGTCTGATCAACTTTTCAATTGAAAACAGACTTAGAAACCTCTTAATTAAAACAGTCTGACCAACTTTTCAATTCAAAAGAGTATAATAAATATCTCAATTGAATTAGTCTGACCAACTTTTCATTGAGTAAGAACAATGAGTTCAAAAGTACACTCAGTTGATATGAAAAAGAATGCTTTCTCAAATGCTATTTCTGAGATTGAAATTCTGAAGAAAAGAAAGAAAGAAGAAATAGAGAAACAACAAGTTCTTGAAATACAGAAACTTGAAAAAGCAAGTAAAATTCTTGAAAAGCAGTGTCTGAGTGAGATGAATGAAGAAGTTCTGTTAATTCTTCATACTCAGGCTAGACAACTACAGAAAGTGATCAAGTTCAAACTTGGAAGTTCAAACACAGTTCTAAAAACTGTGAAAATTCCTAATACAATCACTGACTCTTCAGTTTGCTCTTCTTTCTTTTCTACTTCTTCTTCTTCTTCTTCTTTAAATCAGAAGAAAACATATGCTTAAGCAGCTGAATCTGCTATCTCTAAACCTGCTGTCTCTAAATCTGCTGTCTCAAAACCTGCTCAAAATTCTGAGAAAACTGAGAAGAATACTGCCCACACTTCTATTGATAGAAGAGTGAGAAAAAAAATGCAAAAAGAGAAAAATCTTCAAATCTCCAGAAATAGAAGACTTATTCTCAAAGTCTCAAATCAGGACATCTTGCAGAGAAATAAGCTAAACTCAAATCTCATTTTCAGAATTAGAAATGAAATCAATCAGCAGTTCTTTTCTCAGTTAATGACTGATATTGAAGTTCAAAAACCAGTTATAGCTTCAATTGAGTCATTCTTCTTTACAAACTCCATCATTCTGATCACAATGTCTGAATTCAGTGCAGAATTCCTTATTCAGAATGAGAATCTCTGAAAGTCAGCAGTAGAATCTCTGTTAAACACAATAATTTTATCTGAGAGAGATAAAAAGTGAGATAAATTTATTCTTCATAATATTTCAGTTGAAATCTTTGACTGTGAGAAAGGAATACTACTTCTCAAAAATGAATTGAAAGAATACAATTCTATTCAACTGAGAAAAGAGCCTGTATGACTTAATTCAATTGAGTTCAGACAGAGTAGAAGAAATGCCTCTGTTCTAGTATATATAAAGACACTTGAACAATCCAGAATCTCTGAAGTAAGAGTAGCAGGTTTGAAAATAAGAGTTCATGAATACAAAGACTCAAGAATGAATCTCAAAGCTCAAACCCAGTGTTATTATTATTATTATTATTATTCTTCCATTATACTCATATGCAAGCGGAGCTTATGATGACTCCTTGCGTGATGTTAAATACAGGCCAAGTGTTGGTTATACAGGAGGAAATACAGGTGTTGAGACCACGCCAAGATAACAAGAACATAGGAAATACAAAGGAGTGACAATTAAATACATGCGATAATAACTTCCCAGCCCAGGAACATAGAGCAATTTTATTGGAGCGATTTGTACACCTCTGTATTTATTAGGAACCTGAGGTGCTTGGGTTCCGGATTTAATGTATCCCCTGCGGGTTTCGAACCCACACGCCCTGGTTTCCCACCGCCAAGGCGCTACTCAAACACAGTGTTCAAACTGTCAAAGTTATGAACACT
The DNA here is from genome assembly GCF_000003855.2 of Blastomyces gilchristii SLH14081. NCBI lineage: Eukaryota > Fungi > Ascomycota > Eurotiomycetes > Onygenales > Ajellomycetaceae > Blastomyces > Blastomyces gilchristii. Next base: position 5,222,952 of record NW_003101680.1, read on the forward strand.
TTACAATCTCTTGTTTCAGAGACTCAAAATATGCATTCTGTGCTAGAGATCACAAAACTAGTGAGTATAAATGTGAAACATGCTTAAAAAGAGATGAAATATGTCAATATACTCTGCTTAAGTGCTTCAATTGCAAAGAAAAACATGCATCTAGCTCAAAAGAATGTGTATTTACTTCAAGAACTCAGAAGAACTGAAGAAAAGATGAAGCTCAAAGTGAATCTAAAACTGAAGAGAAAAGTCAAGCTAGTAAATCTATAACTACAAGCTTAAAAAGAAGAAATTCTCAACTATCTAGATCTTCAAACTTCAATTCTCCAGCTAAGTGTAAACAGAATTTGAATTCTCAAACTTCTGTTAAGATTAGAGAATTGAGAAATGACTCTGATAATAAACTAGATATAATGCAAGCAGTTAAGATTCCTACTTTTCAAAATAGTTATAATCTTCTATCTGATGATAGAGATTAGATTCTACTCTATATCTACTCTCTCTTAGTATGAATATACAACAAAAACAATAAAAAAAGTTTAAAAACTCTTCAAAAATCACATTTATTTAAAATAATATGAATAGAAACTCAAATTGCATTTATTCTTGTCTTCAGATTGCATTTGAATAAAAAGTTGACTTTGTACTTCTTCAAGAATCAAACTTTGATACTGAGTAAAAGTACATCATTTCTCATTCAAGCTATTACTACTTTCTTGCTGAAAAATCTGAGATAAAATCAAGAGTAGTGATCTATGAGAGAAAAAGATCAAGATATCAATTTAATTTGAGATTTGATATCATATCTGACTCTGATATTCTAGTGAGTGATATTATAGATAAAGAGAATGAGTTTAACACTATTCAACTTATAAATATCTATAATGAAAAGTCATTGAAAGAAAACAACAATATCTGAACAATTGATAGAGGATTTTTGAGTATAACTCTCTTAAAAAACTCTATAATTGCAGGAGACTTTAATGCACATCATTTCTGATGAAACTCAGAGTACACAAGAGCAGTAAGAGCAGATAAACTGGTTGAATGAACTTTTAAACATTCAATAGATTTAGTTAACAAGTCTGATTAACAAACATTCTTTAGAAAAGACATGAAACAGAAATCTATTATAGATCTGACTTTCATGTCATAAAATCTAATTGAAAAAAGACTTATAAACTGGTTTATTGATTCAAATGAAACCTCAGAATCAGGTCATGAGATCATTCAATTTGGTATTGAACTGAGTGAAAAATAAAGAAGTGAAAATCCTCTTCTCTCTAATCAGTATAACTTTGAAAAAGCTGATTGAAAAGCAGTTAAAGAAAGAGTAAAACAGCTGAAATCTGAAAGACATAGTAAGCTCTATTGAAATCAAAGTTAAGATATCTTAAATGAAATACTTAAGAATAGAGTAAAGCTGATTACATCTATTCTTCTAACAAGTATTGAAGAAAATATTGTAAAGAAAAAGTCTTCTGAGTATTTCAAATCTTGATGAAATGAGAATATCACTTCTAAAAGAAAGCAATTAGCCACTGCTAAGAGAGAGTGAAAGAATAACTTAATATCTGATAAAGAGTTCAAAGCTATTCAAAATGAATATTTTTCAGATATTAAAAAAGTCAAAACAGATGACTGAAACAAATTTCTTGAAGAAGTATAAGAAAAAGAAGTTTTTAAAGTCTTCAACTATACTAAAACAAGAAGTGTAGCAAAGCTTTCAATCTTAGAATATGAATTTCAGAATGAATTGTATACAGTAAACTCTTTTAAGAAAAAATGTCAAGCTTTTATGAGAATTCTCTTTCAAAACTCATCACATTTAGAAGAGAAGAATATATCATTTCATGAATATATTGATGAAAATAACTGGGAATGATCTGAGCTTACATGTGATGAACTAGAGTCAGCAATATTCTCAAGTTCAATTAAAACTGCTGCAGGGCCTGATTCAATTAATCATTTAATTATTCAAAACACATATTCCTACTTGAACAATGAATATTTTGAGCTCTTTTTCAATCTCTTAAGAAATGATTATCATTCTGAATGCTGGAGAGAAGCTACTGGAGTAATCCTTGCAAAACCTAATAGAAAAGCTTCAGTTTCTAAGTCATATAAAGTAATATCTCTGTTGAACTGTTTGAGAAAAGTTCTAGAAAAGATAATAGCTACTAGATTATCTTTTATAAGCTCTATTAGTAATTCTCTTCTATTTAATGAATAAATGAGAGATAGAAAACAATGTTCTGCAATTGACACTGTTCTCTCAGTTATTCATGATATTCAAGTAGTAAAGCATGAAGGCCTGATCTCAACTGCAGTTTTTATTGATATAAAAGATGCATTTAATCATGTTTCAAAGTCTAAGATGATTCAAACTTTGAAGATGTTAAAACTATTACTTTCTCTAATAAAATGAGTTAATTATTTCATGTCTAAAAGAATTATATAACTATTCTTTGATGGAAGAAAATAAGATAAAACTGAGATAAAAATAGAAGTATCACAAGAATCTTCAATCTCATCTGTTTTATTTGCAATATACACTGCATATTTATTCAAGAATAGAGAGATGAAAATAGTGAGATCTTCAGATTATATAGATGATATTGATCTACTCTACAGTTCAAAGACAATCAAAGAGAATTTAGAAGTGATTGAGAAAGCAGCAAAGAAAATCTTTGTTAGAGTAGATATCAATCTAATTCAATTTAATATGAATAAAACTGAGTTAATTCACTTTTTTTTCAGATTTAATGAGAAAGAACTAAGTCTAACTCTTCTGAATAAAGAGATCAAACCCAGTTTGAATGTCAAATGACTAGGAGTATGATTAAACTTCAAGTTGAATTTTAAATATCATATTCAATAAAGAATTCTCAAGACAGAGAGACTACTGAATAGTATAATCAGACTATCAAATACTGAGAGAGATCTATTTTTTCAGGCTATGAGACAGTTATACATAGCCTGTATTATCTCAGTAGCTGATTATGAAGTTCAAGTTTGATGAAACAATCAAGATAACTTCACTGAACTGTTTCAAAGTCTATAAAATAGAGCTTTGAGAAGAATTCTGAGAGCATTCAAATCATCTTCTATTAAAGCAATGAAAATTGAAGCCTCAATTCCATCTCCTGCTATTCAATTTGAAAAGGCCTTTATAAACTATGCTCTGAGAGTCATAAAGATGAGCTCAAATCATATAATCAGAGAAAGAGTCTCTTCTTCATTTCCATCAGTTAACTCAGGAAATGAACTGAATTGAAATAGATTTCTTGATTGAAATGAGAATAATGCTTTAAAGAAAATGCCCTCTCAACTGTATAGACTATGTTCACTTATTAAGAATCAATTTTCTTCATTAAATGTTGAGAAAATTGATCATGAGAAGATATCTCTCTGAAGAGAAAAGCTGAAATCTCTCATAGACTTATAAATAAGTGAACTATCTAAAGAGAGAGAATATGAACAGTATTGAAAGAAGATCTCTACAATCAATATAAAAGACTCTATTCTGATTTACTCAGATGACTCAAAAAATGAGAATTTAAATAGATTAGATGCAGACATTGCTTATATTGAAGATAATATCAATTTTATCTCAGATTTCTGAAATTTAGGCTGTGAATCTGAAGTCTTTGATACTGAACTATTTGCAATAGTGAAAGCTTTCAAACTCATTGAAATAAAATCTCATAAAAGAGGAAATAGTTTGAAAGAGGCATGAATATTCTCTGATAGTTAAGCTGCTTTAAAAAGACTTAGAAATAGTCAGATTCATAATAGTCAAATGAATCTTGAACTGATTTTAAACTCTGTTTTGAAAATTCAAAAGAGAAGAACATCTAAACTGATAATTCATCTGTATTGAGTTCCTGCTCATATGAATATTCATGGCAATGAATTGGCTGATTCAGCTGTAAAAAAGAGTTCAGAATTAAGCAGATCTATTCAAAAAACAGTGTTCTGGTCTTTCATAAAGAGAAAGATAAAAGAATCTTGTTTAAACAAGTGAAATGAAAGCTGGCAGAAACAAAAGAAGAGCATACATTATTCAAGATTTGAGATAAAACCAAAGTGAAAATCTTGTTTAATTAAATGCAAAAAGAAAATATTCTCATTCATAATTCAGCTAAAACTAGAACATGGTTATTTCAAATCCTATATACAAAGATTTGATAATAGATTTGATTCAACAGAGTGCTTATTCTGCAATACAAATGAGAATTCTGAGCATATTATAATGCATTGTGCATTATACAATAGTCTCAGAGTCAGATTAAAGAAGAAGTATGATTTAAATCAATTAAATATGAGGTTCTTATTCTCAACTGAGACAGGACTTAAATACTTAATAGACTTTCTATCAGAAACTCAAGCAGCTACAAGAAAATGGCTCAATTCAGAAGTATTTGAATATGAAGAGATGGAAATTGATTAGATATAGTCTGTTAAAACAGCTATACACTATCTTTTAATAATTTTATTTTGTTATAGTCTCTCTTTACTGTACTTGTTTCTTTCTGTTCTTTTCTATCTATCTATTTAATGTGTCTATCTTTAAGACTATGTTCTCTTTTCCTTTGTCATGATATTTTCAAATGGTTTCAAAGTATCAAAAGGTGTTGAAATACTGCAATTTGTAAACAGTTTTTATATTCTGAGCTGGAATTTTCTGATTTTGCATATCTGAAATTGATAAGTGTATAATAGTTGACTCTATAGATATAGGAAAAACTCTGAGAACTAAAGATTCTCAGGTAGATGTCATAGTCTCTGACTGCATACATCTATAATTGAAGAATAATAACAATAATGTTATCTTGGCATGATCTCAACACCTGTATTTTCTTCTGTATAATCAACACTTGATCTGTATTTAACATCATGTAAGAACCTTGCCTATAAGTATAATGAAATAATAATAATAATAATAATAATAACTTTGAGCAGTACAGAATTGCTTTGAAAGAGAATAACTCTATGACAGACTTATTATCAGTATGAATTATATAAGTGAGATTATTAACTGTGATAGAAATGAGATAATCATCAGCATTCAGATTGTTAAAATGAGATGAAATGAATTCAACATCTTCTAAAAGCTCGCGGAGATAGACAAGCTTATATACAGTCTCAGAGAATGCAATATATTTAGTCTCTGTTAATAATTTAAAGATCACAGTTTGTCAGCAACTCTGTCATACAACAGAGTCATCTGTTATATAGATGATACAACTGATAATTAACTAAGATTCTGAATCTCTATCAGCTCAATTGATATCTGTATATATCACAGATTCAATTTCAGCATCTCTGTGATAGATTATTTTCTCATTGATTGAACTCTGTAGATATCAGAGTATATGTATAACGTGACGGAACCGAAGCAGTGGCTAGTCAGCGGTGTCATGTAGAGGTAGTTGTTTGAGAAGCTGTATGAGTGAGCTTGACTATCTTGCTTAAATAGTGAGCTTGTAGGCTACAGAGTTATCATGAGAATATCACAGATATGATACTTAGTATACTAAGAAGATTGTATAAGAAATGCAGTAACTCTTGTATATATTTCAGTAGAAGAAAAACAAATCACTGACTTCTTTGATAAGAAGTCAGCATCTAGCTATTCTATATAGACAATGACCAGATACTCTTCTTTCATTTCATGAGTGAGAATAGCCAGAGTGATACCTCAGCAGCATCTCACTATCAAGAAAGAGTAATCTGCTGATCTTGTATAGAAGTGAGATTCTTATATTCATCAATCAGATCTTTCTATGATATATCTGAATAATATCATAGAGTGATTGAAAACTGGTTCAGACAGAATGAAATTATCAGCATGAAAGTAATAAGCTGTATAAAACTATAATAAGGCCTTAGTATAGCTGAGAGTGTGATAATACTCTCTTCTTTAAGAGTATAGTCTCAATATTCTTAAGATTACTGAATTAGAAGTTATCTTTGTTGTATAGCAATAGTTATCAACTGATTAACAGTGTATATACTGCATATGATATAAAGAAATAAATGAGTTTTTCTGCTGACTGTGTAGATCTTTCTTTTCTCATCTCTGTTTCAATCAAACACATGATAAGTGATTTCCTTATATATTAATTTGAAATGTGAAAAATGTAGTTAATAAGTGACTTACAGATCTTCTATCATATTTCATTCTATATATAAAATTCTCTGTAAAAGTGATGTATTTTAGAGACAAAACTAACAGTAGTAATAGGATTTTTTAAAAAGATTCTCTCTTCTTATAACACATTTTTCTTCTCTTCTCTCTCAATTGCAACAGTGAGTGTATGAGAGTATCATTCTTGAAAGATAATAAAGAACTTATTCTGACATTGTCTAGTGATCAAATATCTTCATGATGCAGCTGCAGTCTCTGTGACTGTCAAGAAAGCCAGGTTGAAGACAGAGATGATGATGTTAATAAGCTGCAGAAGCACTGCTCTCATTATCACATCTTCTTCTTCTGTATCTCTTGCAGCTGTGATAATAGTAGTCATATCTTGCAGTGAGATGTCATCTCAACTGTCAGTTAGTTCATCTGTATTCAGTTCTTTCTCTACTCTTCTCATCATCATCACAACACTGTCTTTCCTCTCAGTCAACACAGTGATATATGACTCTGTGTGATCATTTGAAGAGAATCTCAGAGAGAGCTTGATTTCAGAGATAGCAGCTCTGAGAAGCTCAATCTGGAGTTTCTCTCTTATGATATGTCTGAGCCCTGCTCAGAATGCTGCTGAGTTAAGTCTGCAGAATTCTGTGATTTCTTTGTCTTCTCTCTGTGAGAAGGCTCTGATGCAGTCTCTGACTAGCACTGCTATATGTCTGTACTGTGCTAAGCAGCTGAAGAAGAAAGAGATCTTATGTATTCACTTCTTCTTTTACTTCTGTTATTTCTATTGTATCTGTAACAATGACTTCTGTCTCTCTATAAGTATTATTTCACAGAAAGATATCAAATCAGCTCTGATAAGAAGCTCAGATACTTAAGTAGTACAGAGTAAGAGTCTTGAAGCTCTAAGTATTAATGAATTCTATCAAGACTGAGAAGATCCTTCTTACTTATCTGTAAAAGAAGATGAAAGTGTTAGTCTCTGAGATGAAAAAACATCTCAGAATAACTGACTCTAAGAAGAGATTAGTCAGTGCTGCTGTTAAAAGTACTGTGAAGATCAATCACTGATTAAAGAGAATCTCACTTCAGTTGAAGCAGATAACTGAGATACTTTGTAAGATAATAAGTTAATACTTTCAGCATCTCTTATACTCTTCTACAGTATGCTTCTCTGTAGCACTGCAGTACTAACTTCTCAGCAGATAAAGATACTGATGCTAAAGACTTCAATAATGAAGAATGAGTTTGATGAAGATATGATTATTAATAAGTAGATTCTGATCTCTCTTTTTACTTTTTCAGTGAGCTGCCGCTCTATTAGAATAGCAGCAGCTTATAGATTAATAATATTAATCTTTATTAATTTCAAATATCTCTTTCTTTTCTTATTAACTACTTCAGAAATTTTACACTTGTATAGTCTCATTAAACTTCTAAAAATTCTTTCAGAGAAAATGGAAGAAGAGTGCTACAGAGTTCACAAGACATCAGCTCATTATCATGAGATTATTTCTAAAAACTCTTTAAGAAAAATGAGAAGTCTCAAGTGGCATTTCTTGCTTAATATCTCTAGTGTGTAACAGAACAGTCTCTACTAGCTGTCTTATAACTTACAATCTCTTTCTCAGTATTTTTCAAATGCTTAAGTGATTTTCATGAATTCTCTGACAATGAATAATCTTCTCATTTAATGAGATATTGAAGCTTATTATAATATATTCACTTATTCAATATTTTCTTTATAAGATATTCAGTATCACTCTCAATTTCAATATTATTCAGTCAAGACAGCTCTGTCTCAGAACATTGCTTATAGAGCTCTAAATAGAAAATGTGAAAAACAGAATGAATTGATTTCAATTCTGAGAATAATTTTAACTCATATATCTGCTTATTCATCACTCTTATTATTAGAAAAGATTGTAGTCATCACTTACTAAGCTTCTTACACAGTCTTATTATCTTGATATTCTTTGCTGAAAGTAGTACTTAATTCTCTATCAAGAACTTCATTGAAAGATGTTTTCAATTATAGTATTCTGTCTATCACTTCTGAGTGTGATAAATGCTTTTCATCATCTTTTTATAAATTGTATTTAAAAGTTTCAATCTCACTGTTACTTCTAATACTGAGAGATACTCTGTTCTCTATATCTATTTAACATTCTGACTGTCTATTTCTCTCTTTGAAATGTTGTCTGTGATGTCACTGAGTAATGAAGAGATTATATTCATAATAAGTATAGAAAGAAGATACTTTTAAGATTGTATTCTTTGTATTATTATATACAAATTCAGCAGTCAGAAGATGTTTAAGTCAATTATTCTGATAATATAAATAGAACACTTGAAGATGCTGTTCTAATGTCTGGTTCTGATATTCAGTCTGATCATCTATCTGTCAATGAAATACAGTACTGAGAAGACATCTTATTATAAGATAATAGCAAAAAGCTGATCAGTATTTGCTGATAAAGAGGGATTCTTAATCTATTATCAACAATTTCAGAGCATCATGATTATAAATAATAATATCTAAAAACAGGTTAGTCAATTCAGAGGCTTTAATCTTTTTATAAATAGAGATATATTTTATCATCTTTATGAAACAGTTAACAATGACTAAAATTAAGTCATATTCTTTAACTCTTGTTGACTTTGGCAGATCAACTATGAAATTTATTAATAGGTTCTGTCATAAGCTCTTTGAAACAGACAGTGATATCCACTTATTATATTACTTATATCATGAAATCTTTATTCTTTAATAAATATCATAAGTCTTAATATACTCTTTAACATCTGTCTAAAGCTTGTCTTAAATATATTTATATTTTAGAAGCTTCTCAGTCTTCTCTAATCTGAAGTACTCTATATGAAGATTATTATAATGAATTCTTAATAACTTCTGACACATCACTCTGCTACAAGAGATGAAGACTGAATCATTTAGCAGTAGAAGTTCATATTCTTCTAGTTAACAGTGACTTGATTTCTTAGCAGCACTGTTCTACTCAGAGTCTGTCTCTTTCAAGTTTAAATCAGATTCTTTCTTCTTTAACTTCTGAATTCAAGCTGCAGTAGAGACATCTCTCTTCTATAACTTATCAATGAATTTCAAAAGTAGTCAGATTGAAAGATTGTAGATTATTTCATTCTTTATCAATTCAATAATAGTAAGATATAATATAAGAAGCTTATAATCTTCAGTGTTAGTTCTCTGCAGAGATCTGAGTTTTCTTTCATCTTCTATACTGAGTTATGCAGCTGTCTTACCAGCACTGTTTCTGAGCTTTAGAGAACTTCAATTCTCTGCAGTCAGCTTCTTCTGCAGTGATGACAGAGATTCTTTTATAAAATTCTTCTTCATATCAACAATATTATAATTAGATCATCTAGACAGTGTGTTGACAGAATTAAGCCAATCTGAACAGTATCAGATGTAGAAATCATACTCTGAAAGCAGCTTCACTCATCTGGCTTGACATTCTGTCAAGCTCTTTATTGTCAAGAAGTAACACAGATTTGTATAATTAGTGAGAACTTGTACTGAGTACTTACTATTCTGAAGATAATGTCATCAGATCTTAAAGAATTTAATAATTACTAATATCTCTTAATTATGAGTATCATATCTTCTCTATGTAAGTGATAACTTCTTGAAGAAGAAGATTACTGATCTTTATTCACAGTGTCTTATAGACTTTATAAAAAAGTCTTCTCTCACAGATATTTCATTACCTGTATTCTCAGAGTTTATTATTTTCTGATTCTTTCAATATTGAAAGATCTCTGATGTCAACTGTGAAAAGATTTCACAGACTTTATTTCTGAATACATCAGTCTCACACTGACTGAATAAGTCAGAGTTAAAGTGGTTCAGTATTATAATATCTGTAAAAGCTTGTTTCAATTCTGCAAACATCTGCACAGTGTCTTGAGTGAGAATAAATAGTTTTATTTTTCTGTCTTTCACACTTCTCTTTAACAGATCTGTAAGAGAAGCAGTAATCTGTGAATATGTATAGATGAATCATCTGTAGAAATTTGCAAATTCTAAAAACATCTGCATCTCACAGTATATTCACAGTGCTGGCCAGTTCTCAATAACAGAGATTCAGCTTCTGTTCATTGAAATACTGTTCATCTTAATAATATAATCTAAGAAATCAATTTCCTGCATGTAGAATGAGTATTTTTCAGTGTTTATATAGAGTTGATACTGTCTCAAGTAACTCAATACTTCTCAAACATGAATATCATATTCTTTCTTCATTTTTGAGAAGATTAGAATGTCATTCAAGTATACTATGCAGGAGACATTGACAAGGCCCTGCAGCATCTCATTTATATAGATCTGAAAGATGACTGAAGTGTTACAAAGATCAAAAGACAAAACAAGATATTTATAATTATCATACTTGATATGAAAAGCTGTTTTTCAAATATTATCTTTATTAACTCTGATTCTATGATAGATATCTTGTATATCAATCTTTGAAAACATCTTTACTTCAGATAATTGATTGATTATCTTGTTAATTAACAGTAATGAATAGTAATTCTTAACTGTTATTTTATTGAGGTCTCTGTAGTCTATACATAGATATAGTCTATCATTTTTCTTGAGTATAAAGAGTATAGATGTCTCTGCTGAACTCTTTGATAAGTGTATTCAGTTCTTTGATTGCACTTTCTCAAGATATTTATACAGAACATTTAATTTCTTTATAGATAAGTTATAAAGAGGTCTGTACAGTGTCATTACACTGTCTTCAAGATAAATCTTATATCATATCTTGATATCAGGAAACTTCACTGCTTCTCTTTCTGAAAAGATATTCTTATAATCTGCAAAGAGACATTATATATATTCATCTTCAATGACAGATACTGCTGCTAATCTTACAGTAAGAATGATACCTTCTTTATCTATCTTCAAGTCTCAGTCACCTGTTACACAGTATATTGACTCTATCTTTTTCTCAAGATTCTTCTGATGAAACTCTTCAGATTTCTCTATCACTGTCTCTTCATTAGTGAGATAATACTGTCATATCTGAGTGACTTAGTCAATGAGAGAATTGTTTTCTCTCAATTACAGAAGATCTAGAATGATGTTCTCATCTATAATATTAACTGTATGAAGAAGCTGACTGCTTTTCTTGAAGATTTCTTCTGAGTCTGTGATCATATACTTTGCTTGAATTATGTTAAAACAGTGATATTTCATTTCATGAGTAAATTTCATATGATCTGATAAGTCTATCTTCTTTCAACTCTTCATCAAAGAACAGGAATAGAATATGAAGTTAGTATCTACTCTGAAGTCAAGTAGATATCTCACTAATATCTTCTTATTCAGAGTATTTATTATAATCATAATATAAACTTAAAGATATAAGAATTATCAATTCTTTATTTCTTTCTCTTCTTTATCTTTCATGAATACATTTGTCAGAAGAGAAGTTAACTTTGAGAAGATATCTTCTTAATTTCTTCTCTTCTTTGACTTCTTATAATTACTAGTATAGTGATTATCAGTTCTGCAGTTAAAACAGAGATCTTTATTAAATCTTTTTTAATGTTTCTTTACAGTGAGTGAAGAATTAAAATACTTGAAATTCTTCTTTACTTTCTTCACACTAGAGCTGTCACAGTGCTGTTTAGATTCTGTCATTGATTACTTAGAAGAGATCTTATTAATCTTTTTCTCAGAGTATTGATTATTTAAATATATCTGAAAAGTTAAGTTAACAAGCTCAGTGCAATTGATTGATGAACTCTGATACTGTGATATTATTATTCACATTTTATAAGTCAGCTTTGTGAGATAAAGCTGTATCTTTAATTGATTCAAATTATCAGTCAATTTCTCTTAATATTCTTCAAATCTTACATTGAAATTGAAAGAATTCTTATTATCTTGTTAATATAATGAGTTAAACTACTGTGCTGCTGTGAAGCTACAGTTATGATGATTTTTGATTTAATTCAGTAGAAAGTTCTTGAATTCTTCTTAAGTTATTACAGTATTAGTACACTCAAGCTTTCTTTTCTTAATAATTCAAGTAGTCACAGAGATATCTTCAAGAAGATTGATAATGTATATTACTTATATTTTATAAGTATTATACTGACTTGAGTTAAGATGGAATTTTTATTCAAGAATATGAGTAAAGCTGTGAAATTCAGATAATATGTTTTCTTTATATCTTAAAGAATCTCTGATCTTAATCTCTTTATCTTCATAATAGATGTAGGTGTGTAGAGGCTGCAGCAGTGATAGAGCAGTTAAAGAACTCATATCAAAGTGTACAGTGAGTTCAGAAATCTCAGATTTCTGCTAAGATAGAGATGTACACACTCTAGAAGATGATATGAAGTTTTCTTCAGAGAGTGAGATCAGATCAGTCTCAGTGCAGGTATATGAGATTATATCAGTCTGTTAGAGCTTGACTGATTCAAACTTGTAATTAGATAGAGTGATTTACATTGTAATATAATAGAACTAAAGCAGTGACTAGTTAGCAGTATTATATAGAAGTAGTTGTTTGAGAAGCTGTATAAATGAGCTTAACTATCTTGCTTAAATAGTGAGCTCATAGACTACAGGATTATTGTGAGAATATTACAAATATGATACTTAGTATACTAAGAAGATTGTATAAGAAACACAGTAACTCTTGTATATATTTCAGTAGAAGAAAAATGAATCACTGACTTCTTTGATGAAGAGTCAGCATCTAGCTATTCTATATAGATAATGAGTGAATATCCTTCTCTCATTTCATAAGTGAGAATAGCTGAAGTGATACCTCAGCAGCATCTCACTGTCAAGAAAGAGTAATCTGCTGACCTTGTATAGAAGCAGGGTTCTCATATTTATCAATCAGATCTTTCTATGATATATCTGAATGATGTCATAGAGTGGTTGGAAACCGGTTTGGATGAGATGAAATCATCCGCATGGAAGCGATGGGCCGTGTGAAACCGCAACGGGGCCTTGGCACGGCCGGGAGCGTGACAATATGCTTATATATAGCTCAGTTCTTTGATATAGGCTAAGAGCTGAATTATTCAAGAAAACCTGTGATGAAGCATATATTGAGACATGTATTAATTGTCAGATATTGCAGAAATCTGATACTGAGTTGATAGAACTGTAGAATAAATTCTGCTGTGTATATAATCAGTTTCTTATCATTATTTATGAAATTGACATTCTTCTTCATAGAAGTGAATGTAGAATGACAGTCATTTATTAAGAACTTCTTCAGAAGATTTCTTATAAAGAGAAATTGAGATAATATTAATGAAGTTGAATCTCTATTAATCTTTATTTCTAGATAGCAGTTGAAATTCTCTACATTCTTGATCTCATAATTAGCAGCAATTTCAGCTTTGACTCAGTTCAGATCATCAATTTTCAGGCTGTAGAGACAGATATCATTTATATAGATAGTTATATAGACCTGTCTTTCATCATGAATCAATAGTTCAGTATTATAGAGACTGACACAGAAGTCTGAGTATAATAGCATCTTTTACAGCTTCTCATATCATAAGAGTGCTGCTTGCTTAGAACTGTAGAGTCTCTGTATCGACTCATACACAAGATCATCACAGTCTTCACAGAATTCTGTGAATTGATTCATATATATCTGTTCATCAGCAGGCAGTTGAGCATTTAAAAAAGCAGTCATTCTATCAATCTGCGGAAAATATCATATCTGAGATGCCAAGATTATCATGAGAGCTCAAGAGATGAATACAGAGATAACAGTTGCAAAGATTCTTGAGTAATTAATTCTCTTCTATTGATGATTTTCACAGACAATTCAGCAGGTCTTATACTGAATAACCTCACTTATATTATTGAACTTTTTGTCAAATACTCATTGACTGTGAAGAACACTCATTTGTGATATTCTCTCTATCAGTCATCAGACCTCTATCTATTTCAAATAATTGATCTCTTTAACACAGGTCTTGTAATAATACTTTCATTTCATGAAAGCTTTGATGTGTGTGAGGTTTTTCAGAATTGAAAGTGTAGCAATCTCAGAATCAATAAGTAAATCTTTAAGACTATCTCTTACTGAAGCTTTCCTCACTGTAGTGATATTTCTTATAGATGTTGAAGAATTATCAGATTCAACTGTGAATTTCAGAGAGTTCAGTATATTCAGTATTAAAAAGATAGATATTCTCACAGAGATTTCATAGTCAATTCATCAATTATTAGTGAGTATGAGAAATAATGAACAGTCAGGTCAGATTTCCTCATCAATAAACAGATCATCAATTGATGAATCAGAAATCACTGAAGAAATTATTGCAGTGAGTAGGTCCGATATTACTGAAGAAATCACTGCAGCTGCTTTACAGACTGCATTGAGTAGAATCTTCAGATTGTGTGTAGTCAGTAATGATGAATCAGCTAGATAAAGGTTCTTCTGAAAGATGATATCTTTTGATATATATAAATGCCTGTTGAAGGAATTCATCAATCTATAATTGATAAAATCATCATATCTCACAAAAATCAACTCTTTGAAACAGGAGGTCATCTTATTGATGAGCTTGAAGACTATCTTCAGAAATGCTTTGCAACCTCATCAATAAATGCTGTGTACAGAAGATAGAGCTTCAAGCCAGACCTTATACAGTGTAATTGACTTTGTATTTTCAGAGTTCTCATACAATATTGTTAAGATTGATATAAGATTAAGCAGCTCTGTGACTGTAATAACTATCTCATCTCACATCTTTTCACAAGTGAAAGAATCTATTAATAGTGATCAGAACTTCTCAATGATTAAACTGATTGATTATTCAGATACTTCATCTCGCTATGAAGTATAAAAAGAAGTTGACTTTCATTTTATTCCTTCACTGAGCATATATGAGGTAACTGTATTTGAATTCAATTCTTCACAGTCTGAGTGAATGATTGCCATGCTACATCTCAGCAGATTCTTGATGAATTGATTGAAGATCTGTAGATATCTCAACATCTCATTCTTATATTTCAATAGAAATATTCATCTCATCTGAGTGATATCATCTGTAATCATCATTGCAAGCTTCTTGCCAGTGTAAGATGATACATTTTCAGTCTTAAGAGTCTCACCATCACTGAATATATTCACTTAAACCTTCAAGAACTTGCAGGTAGCATGATGTGGTGTGAAATTCTTGTAGAAAGCACATTTCTGCTTAGTCTTAACACATGTAGCACAGAATGATAATTCTTTCAGACTGATAATGATAATATCAAATCACAGGTCTCTGATCATTTTTAATATACTATTTTCATTTATATAATCAAGTTGATGATGTTACTTATCTATTGAAAGCTGTTGCAGAAGAACTGCAGATAATCAAGATAAAGATGAGATAATAAAGAAATCAGTATCTGAATTCTTAGAGTTGATTAACTGTTCAATATTCTTACAGCTGAATAATCTCAAAGACTCAGTATTTGAATCATAATCTGTTGAGATTGTCTTTGATTTCAGAACAGCTACATATGTCACTACTTCATACATTGAGTTATTCATTACATCATAAAATGTCAGTGAGCTGTTGAATAGAATGTAAATATTATTATGAGACAGATTGATGTAGAAGATATCACTGTTGATAGATAACAGAAACTCAAAGTAGTTCTCAGCATCAACTTGTATATTATAGTGAATATAGCTCTGATGCTTCATAAGTTCTGCAGAGATCAGATTTGCAGATAGTTCTGACATGTAGTATATATAATTGAATTCTATCAATCTTTCACTCACTGAGATGAACACAGTGTCAACACTCTGAATCTTCAGAATGATCTTATTAATCACTTGAACTATTGAACTATTAATTGCTATAAGCTCTGCAAACTATGATCTATCACTCGCGATGTGGCATCCGGCGCCACTATCTCATATAGTGAGGGAATCCTTGTGGGGTTTCATGAAATAGACTGACACATTGATAATCTCTGTGAGATTTGTCATCTGAAAGGTCTCTGAATCATCTGTAATAAATAGTTGAGTCTCACTCTTACTATTGTTCTTTTTCTTCTTTTTCTTGAATTCCTTTATTCTCATAGCATTGTAGATTCTTCAATTATTCAGAGTACTGTCTGAATTGATCAATCAACAGATGTTAAAGTGAGATCTCTCACATTCAGAACATGTAGATAAATTCTCTGATTCTCAATAATTTCAGAAGCTCTCTTGAGTATTATTATAACCATGTTTATTACAGTCTTCACGGGCCGAATTTGATGTATTGTTATTGTTAGAATTGATAGATGTAGTGATTGTTGTAGCTGTAGTTACTGTTGTAGTGAAGTTAGCTGCAGCATCTGTATTCTGTAGATTCTTTTTATCTTTTGAAGAATTAAGCTGTGAATGAATCTTCTATATGAGAAGATCAACATTTAATATCACAGCTGTGAATTTGAAATTCTGTATATTCTCTATCTTCTTCTAAATATAATTTCTTCAATTGTTGAGTAGAAATGAGTAGAAGATATCAAATATTCATGTATCTGAAGAGAAACCATTCATCATCTTCAATTTTATAATAATGAACTAAAACTTATTAAAGAATGTGTATAGATTGAGAATCCATGTATCATTAAGTAATATAAATTTCAGAACTGTCTCACAGTGTAACTATGTTTTTAAAATAGAGTATTTCTGTTCAATCACATTTCATAGAGTATAAGTGATCTGATTTTCATCATATTTAAAGAAATGTCATCTGACACCTGCACTCAGAGAGTTTGAGATGAATGTGTAGAGTCACTGATTTCTGATGTCTCAGAATGATGTGTATTCATCATCTCTTTGTAGAGGGTTCTGAGTCTGTTGTTTCTCTATCATATATTAACACTGTGTATTAATCAGTTTCAATTTCCTAAAGATGCTTCATGTCATATAATTGAATGTATCAGTTAGACTGTTTAATCTCACAGTATTTTTAATATCTTTCTTGAATTGAGAGATTGTCTTGTCAAGATGGCTATTCAGTTCATAAAGATTGAATTTCAATCTTTCACTGAGATTAGAATCTCATGTGATTGTACAGACTGTTAAGATGATGATAGAATAATTGTTAACATTCTGTGATTGATCTGTAGGGAATCTCTGTTGACAGAGTTTTTTCAGTTGTGATTTAAGTTCTAGAACTCTACATCTCTGCTTCTTCATTTCAAATGTTATCTTGAGATCTTTCATCTGTTGATCTGATATTGCCTCATCTGAACAGTAGACATCTGAGTGTCTGTTATTCTCATCAAGAGAATCAGCTTTATCAAGCTGTTAAGTAGATCAGAGAGCCGGCCTGACTGTGTCAGAAGCTATATTCAAATCAGCTTTAAATTGAGAGAGTGTTTCAGAGCGTTGAGAGCGTTCATCAATAAAGCTTTCAAATGCTTTAGAACCATGTTCACTGGCAGAGTGTGTGTGTAAAGAATTATGATCATTAACTGAAATAGTGAGTTGAACATGAGATCATGAATGTGTATGTGAGCGGGATCATGTTGAATCCGTTATCTTGATATTTGTTTATTGAATCCTTGTCAATATTATTCTCTTTCTTTTCTTGCTTTTTTACAATGTGGTGTGTTTTCTGCAAGTCTCTTTTTTAAGTGAGCAGTAGTATTATTGATCAACAAGATTTCAAATGCATCAATACTGATTGAATAAGATGATTATAACACCTGATGAGTGTATTAAATGAAGCAGTAGTTAAATAATAATTATATTGACAAGAAATCCCGAATTGACAGTGTTTTTATACAAAATGAGTCTCATAACCTGTGAGAGGTGTAAAGCTTGTGTGATTGAAAGATTGCTAGCTTGTAAGAAGTTATGTGATGGAAGGATTAGTAAGGCAGATCACGTGACCTGACAGTATATTCATACTTCTCTGACAGGTTTCTCTGCAGTATTTTTAAGAACTCAGATATCACAGATACTGAATACTGAAAATATTAGTATGAAGACTTCTGCATCTGATCCAGTTATATAAGATTATTATTATTATTATTATTCTTCAATTATAGATATATGCAGTCAGAGACTATGACATCTACCTGAGAACTCTTAGTTCTCAGAGTTTTTCCTATATCTATAGAGTCAACTATTATACATTTATCAATTTCAGATATATAAAATCAGAAAATTCCAGCTCAGAATACAAAAACTGTTTATAAATTGCAGTATTTCAACATCTTCTGATACATTGAAACTATTTGAAAATATCATGACAAAGGAAAAGAGAACATAGTCTTAAAGATAGACAGATTAAATAGATAGATATAAAAGAACAGAAAGAAACAAGTACAGTAAAGAGAGACTATAACAAAACAAAATTATTAAAAGATAGTGTATAGCTGTTTTAACAGACTATAACTAATCAATTTTCACCTCTGCATATTCAGATATTTCTGAATTCAGCTATTTTCTTGTAGCTGCTTGAGTTTCTGATAGAAAGTCTATTAAGTATTTAATTCCTGTGTCAATTGAGAATAAGAACCTCATATTTAATTGATTTAAATCATACTTCATCTTCAATCTGACTTTGAGACTATTGTATAATGCATAATGTATTACAATATACTCAGGATTTTCATTTGCATTGCAGAATGATGTAAGAAATCCCGCTTCTCACGGATTCTTTACCTCTATTCCTATCTCTCGCATAATTAATAGGGTTAGCAGCCCTTGGCTACACACAACTATATAGACTGAAGCTCATGAATACTATTCATAACTCAGCTTGAATGCTATTATATATTTGATCTCTACATTTTATCTTTCTATCATGAATACTTCTAGTAGTTAACAGTATATATTACATCAAGCTGCAAATATCTGAATAATTATCTGTGAGCACTTATTCTTACATTTCAAGCTCTGTCAGTCAGTAACTATCTATTATAACTGAAAGAACTAGAAACTTACATACTTCAATCTCTGTGAACTCTACTGCAGATACTCAGAAGAAGTTATCTGAATCATGAATAATCTCTGTGAAAGAAGTGTCAGAGCACTTATCAATTACTTACAGAATATTATTCTCTACATCTATGACAGAGAAACTCTCTGAATTCATGAATAAATCAATCTCAGTGAAGAACATTCTTAAGCATCTTCTGTGAAATCAAGCTATTTTTCTATAAGAAATACTTACTGTCTGTAAACATTCTTGAACTCAGAATACAAAATCTGTTTACAAATTGCAGTGTTTTAACATCTTCTGATACTTTGAAATCATTTGACAATATCATGACAAAGGAAAAGAGAACACAGTCTTAAAGATAGACACATTAAATAGATAGATAGAAAGAAATTGAAAGAAAAAGATAAAGTAAAGAGAGACTGTAACAAAACAAATTATTAAAAGATAGTATATAACTGTTTTAACAGACTATATCTGATTGATTTTCTTCTCTTCATATTCAGATATTTCTGAATTTAGTCATTTTCTTGTAGCTGCTTGAGTTTCTGATAAAAAGTCTATTAAGTATTTAATTCCTGTCTCAGTTGAGAATAAGAATCTTATATTTAATTGATTTAAATTATACTTCTCTTTCAATCTGACTCTGAAACTATTGTATAATGTATAGTGTATTATAATATACTCAGAATTCTCATTTGCATTGCAGAATAAGCATTCTATTGAGTCAAATCTATCATCAAATCTTTGTATATAAGGTTTGAAATAACCATGTTCTAGTTTCAGCTGTATTATAGATGAGAATATTTTCTTTTTACATTTAATTGAACAAGATTTTCACTTGAGTTTTGTTTCAAATCTTGAATAATGTATACTCTTCTTTTATTTCTACCAGCTTTCATTCCACTTGTCTAAACAAGATTCTTTTATTTTTCTCTTTATAAAAGACTAGGACATAGTTTTTTGAATAGATCTGCTTAATTCTGCACTCTTTTTTGCAGCTGAATCAGCCAATTCATTGCCATGCTGCGGGCGCTAGCCACCCGCAGAATGCACCTTAAGCTAATTACATTTAACCCTCTATAATTAACTGACCACTGTGTCTGTCCTCTCAGGCCAGCCACTAATTTCCAGAGGTGTTAGTTAGTGGCTGTCACCACCCACTTGATGACACACACACCAAGCTTCCGATTGCTGATCTCGGCCTCATTAGATGCTCATAGGCCTATCAATCAGCTGTTATAACCTCACTCTGTGTTAGAGACTAATCATAGACTTGATGACTGCAGTCCTCCCTGCCAGTATTAGGAATTGACAGTGAGCTTGCAGGCTCTAGTCTATCAGAGTGCTCTGTCTAGAGCCTAGATACATGTCTAGACCTGCTAGTCAGATGATTTTCAAAATCATTCTCTGTATTTGAGAGAGAGCTAGGCTCTGATGACAGCCCTAGTTAGAGACTTGTCTAAATAGTGTATAATCACTACATTAGGCTTGACCCTATATCATTAGAACCTTGATGAGTGTACAGTAGAATAGTGGGATATTGACACTTTATATCAGGTCTGATGAGTGTTCACAGAATCTTGCTTAACTAGTGACTTAGCTTACAGTAGAGAGTTCTATCCTGTATCAAGTCTTACTAATTAGGCTCAGCTTCTATTACATGAGGGCTTTCATGGGTAAGAAGTGACAGATGCCAGTGATGGAATTCAAACTCACGCACTTCTAATGTGTGCGGCCTTGGTTACCAGTCTTACCAACTGGGCCACGCTGGCTAAGAGACTTTATAAGATGAATAGAGAACATCTCAACTGTGATCATTAATATTAGAAAAAGAGAGAAGAAATCTGATAAAGACTACTTACAGTACTTTATAGAATTATGATATGAATTGAGATCTGTAAAAACAGAGCTCTGAAACAAGATCTGAATAATGATATTTATAAAGAAGCTGAATAAAGATATGTAGAATAAGCTTATTGAGTAAGACTCTAAGTTCTTAACTCTGAAGAAACTGATAACTCTTATTCACTGCTTATAGATCACTGTAAGAGTTATAGATTTATAAAGAGCAGATTATTAATCAGCTCTGCAAGAGTTAGAACAATAGAGAACAGATTTATTAGAAAAAGATAATAAGATATAGAGAGATTTGTATCTGACTGCTGAGTAGAAAGAAAGAGCATTATAAACTTCTATAAATAGAGTATATAATAGAGAGACTAAGAAAAAGAGTCTCTGCTTTATCTATTCTAAATCAGAATATCTCTGCATAAACTGTTTAAATAAATTAGAATAGAAATTTAAGAAGTTATAAACAGAGTCAGTAACAGTCTTCTTAAGAGTCTTAAAGCTGACATCTGAATCTGTTACTCTCTCAATAAAAATACATGCTTATAAGAAGAGATTATACTGTAGTACTACTGCTCTACAACTATGAAAAGTATTAATGAACTTAGAATCTCAGGTTACTATAGTGTTTCTAAAGCTCACAGAGTGAATAAGCTGAGTGATGAAAACTGAGAATCTACTCTTATAATAAGCAGAGTGTGAGAACTCAGATCTGAGAACTGAGAGACTTATAAGACTTATCTTTAAATTATAAGATCTTTCTGAAATCTGAAGAAGATTTATAGAAACTGTGATTATCACAGATATCACAGATAATATATACTTAAGACTTATATCACTTTAAAAATATAATTTATATATAACTGTCTGTAAGTTAGGTTTATACTTCTGATCAGTATTGATAGACTTACTTATAAAGATAGAATCAGTTAATGTTACAGAGTTAATTAGAGAAGACAAGCTTCTCTATATAATAACTTTACAAATGTCTGAGAACTTTACAGTCATGAAAACTGAGCTTCAGATATTAGAGAAATATTAAGATCTTACAGAGATAATCTGTTCAGCTAAAATAGCTGAGCTTTTATCTCACTATGAGAAGAATCTGGTAATAGATTTAATAAAAGAGCAGAAATTCTGCTGAGAATCAAGTTATAAGCTCTCTTATTATAAGACAGAGATCTTACAGACTTATATAAAGAAGAATCTGAAGAATAACTTTATTCAATCTTCACAGATCTCTGTAGAAGTCTCTGTGATATTTATAAAGAAGAAGAATAAAGATCTCAGATTGTGTATAAACTATTATAATCTGAACTTTATAATAATGAAGAGTTACTATTCTCTGTCTCTGATTAAGAATGTGATCAATCATTTCATAGAAGCTGTTATATTCATATAACTGAATATAATCAATGTATATACACAGCTGTGAATATAGTTTAAGAATAAATAAAAGACTGTCTTTAGAATCACACTGAGATTATTTGAATATCTAGTAATATCTTTTGATTTAGCTAATATTCTCACTCAATTTCAGTATTTTATTAACAAAACACTTCATGCATATATGAATGTCTTTATGATAATATATCTGAATAATGTGATAATATACTCTATGAAGAAGAAGAAAGAATACACTGAGTATGTACAAAGTGTGTTAAAGATCTTAGATAAGACAGAACTGTATATTAAGCTCATAAAGTACAACTTCAGTACTTATTGAATTAATTTTCTAGAATATATAATTACTGTAGATGATATTCAGATGAAATCTTCACAGATTGAGATTATTTAATTATAATCAGAGTTAACTAGTATTTATAAGATTCAGATCTTTCTGAGCTTTGTAAATTTCTATAAATAGTTTATTTTTATATTCATAAGAATCTTCTTGACTCTTGCAGACATACTGAAGAGTGAAAATAAGAAGAAGTTATCTTATAAATGAAGAATAAAAAGATTATTAAGAAGAAAGAATTATAAGAACTTTGTTATTTCAGAAGCTTACAGAGTCTTTATAAGATTGAAATAGATATTTATAGATACAGTGATACTATTTCACTTTAATTTCTTACTCTTAATCAGATTGAAGACAGATATCTTCTTCTTTATAATTTCAGAAATAGTCTTATAACTACAGTTAAATAAGAACTGAGTTTCAGTGATCTTTTTTTTATAAAAGATGCAATCTATGAAAATCAACTATGACATTTATAATCAGAAGCTTCTTATAATAGTGAAATTCTTCTATCACTGATATCACTACTTTAAGAACCTTGTAACAGTGATTACTATTAAAACTGATTATAACAGCTTATAATAGTTTACTTCAATTAAGAAACTCTCACAGTAGCAGATCTGCTAAGCTCAGAGACTGAGTGAATTCTGATTTAAAATAGAGTATATCAAGAGTACTAAGAACTCAGTGAATAAACTCTCTCACAGATCTGACTATGTCAAGAAGATCAGAATAACAGATACAGAGAAACTAGAGAAAACAGAAAAGCTTTATAAAATACTCAGACTGAGTGTTATAAAGAGATTAACTGAAGAGTCTCTCAATTCTCTATAAGAGAAGAGAGAAGAGAGAGAGAAGAAGTCTATATAACTACTTTCTATAACACTGAGACTTAACACTCTGAGAATCTTCATAAGAATTCTTGAAGAAGATATCTATAATCTGAAGAGTTTACAAACTTTGAGAAGTATTATAGAAGACCTGATATAAAAGAAAACAGAGTATAAGTCTTTATAAGATTCTCTATTCAGATTGTCTGAACTATAACTGAAGAATAAATATACTCAGTATATTCAGAAACTGCTCATAGCAGAGATCAATCCTGCAGAAATAAAGAGTTGAAGAGACTTAAATATTCTTTTATAAAGAGAGAGTCAGATTTATATACCTGTAAATAAGTTTCTATGAGTAGAACTTATTAAAAGATATTATAACTCTTCTTTAGTAAGTCATTTTACAGATACTAGAACTCATGAGTTACTTATAAGAAAATACTTCTATCTGAAGATACAAGAACTTGTGAAGAAGATAGTGAATTCTTATACTATTTATCAGAGTGTTTGAGTAGTATAGTTTAGATTATATAAAGAACTTACTTCTCTATTCATTTCATAGAAATCTTGAAAATAGCTAGAAATGAACATTCTTGTGAGTCTCTCTGAAAGTAAGAATATATATAATGCCTGCTTTGACAGTGTGCTGATAATAGTAGATTACTTTAATAAGATAACACACTTTGTACTCATCTGTAAGAACTTAAAGTCAAAGAATTTAACTTACATCTTCATCTGTAATATGATTCAATTGTATGAGTTATCTGTGAAAATTATCTCAGATAAAGAATCAATCTTCATATAAGAGTTCTGATCTGATCTGATAACTATACTGAAGATTTAATGAGATCTAAGTACAGCTTTTTATCAACAGATAGATGATCAGATAGAATGTCTGATAAGTATATTAAAATAGTATCTACAGTACTTTATCAATTATAATCAGAATGACTGAGTGTATTAATTATCACTTACAGAGTTTATATACAATAACTTAAAATACATCAGTAAAGAGAAAACTCTCTTTAAGATACTCATTAAGACTCACTCACAGATAATCTTGATAGATCTGTGAGTGTATACTATAGAGTATGATGACATCTGTGAACAGACTGAGAAAATTCAGAAGATCTGGAAGAAAGTCTATAAATTCTTGAGAAAGACTCAAGAGTATCAGAAGAGAT
Source organism: Blastomyces gilchristii SLH14081 (assembly GCF_000003855.2). NCBI lineage: Eukaryota > Fungi > Ascomycota > Eurotiomycetes > Onygenales > Ajellomycetaceae > Blastomyces > Blastomyces gilchristii. Next base: position 5,247,669 of record NW_003101680.1, read on the forward strand.
ACTATAACTTCAAGTATATTATAAAGAGTTTTAAGAAAGATAATAAAGTCTGATTAAGTCTAGAAAATATCATTATATAGAGATCTAGTAAGAAGTTAAATCTCTTACTGATAGAGTCTTATAAGATTATGAAGAAAGTTAACTCACAGTTCTATAGATTAAAACTGTTATCTGAGTTATAGATATACAATATTTTTCATATCTCTTTACTCTGTGAATATAAGAAATTCTTAGAGAAGAACTCTATGACTCATCACTCTGTTCATAAAGTATTAGAGAGTGAAAGAGAATATTAGATTAAAGAGATTATTAACTCAGAGAAGTAAGATTACAAGCTCTGATTCAAGATTCAGTGATAAGAGTATTCTGATAAGATAAATAAGATCACTTGAGAATTATCTAAGCAGATAAGATATCTGTCAAAGCTGAGATATAACTTTTATATTATGAATTCTGATAAGTCAGAATAGTACAGTCTTCACTAAGAATCTAGTTATAATAAAGATATTAACACTGTCATTTATAAACTCTAGTCTATAAGATGATGAGTTTCTACTGAGATGAATAGTTCACAGTATATATAAAGAGAAGAAGAAATCATATTCTTATTAAAGTGAAAAAATAAGAAAAATAAAAATAGAACTATGAACATAATTTAAAGATTAATAAAGAAAAAACAAAGAAAACTTACACTTATATTCTTAATACTTATAACACTCAATTCTTCTATGACTATCAATTTCTCTTTTCAAAGAAGCAGAGAGTATTATATCTGTAGTATAGATAATTATTGTATTTGATATAAAGACTGTTAAAAATGTACAGACTTCAGAGAAGCTGAATATCAAAATATACACAGTTACAGCAGAGTCTTGAGAGTTAATTATCTATATATATAATCAGATACTTCTTATGAAGCTGTATTCACTTTCTCAGTTGTACTGAAGTATTCAGCCTGAAAACAATTGAGATACAGAGAGAGAGTTCATCTATTCAGATTAACTCTTATCACAAATTCATAGTATTTATATCATCTTGATTACTCAGATTTTGCAGGTACTCAGAAACTCATCTCTCATTGATAATGAGATTGTGAAAATGCATCACAGTGTGACAATCATTGATAGAGAACCTAGATATATTTATATATACCTGATCAGAGATTGTGCTGATAGAGAGAAGATGATCATAGACTCACAGAGCTGCAGAGAGTACTGGCAGTATTAAAAGCTTCACAGAAACTGTTAGCTAGAATCTATAATAAATTACTTATAAGAAGACCTATAGCAAAGAGTGAGACTGCACTGCTTGAAGTTAGAAGCTGATCTGAAAGAGGTACAGAATTAACTACTGATCTGAAGATTGAGTGCAGTGACAGAGCTGAGAGAGATAAAGATACTATTATAAGTAATAACATTCCTGCTTCATCAGTCAGTAAAAAGTAATCAGAGAAGTCACAGAGACATCTATGAGAAGCTTAACAGTGATCAGATATTATTCATAAAGATATTAAAATTGAAAATTTTTTTATTCTTGAGAAGTTGTTGAATTAATATATAGATATTGTCAGAAACACTCTCTCTCTGTTAGCTGAGTGAAAACACTGTGTGAATGAATAAAGATACTCACAGTTTATAAGAATAAAAGATGTTACAGAAAAAGAGAAAAGAAGATGAGATTTCACAGACAGATCTGAAATATTTATACTACTCTAGAGAGATTTATTTATACTATGAGTAATCTCATAAATGAGTCAGATCACTCTGATAAATAAAGAGTGATTATGAATTAGAGATCTGAATCTTTCTATATGACTATAAAGAGTGATTGCAGACTGTAAACATCTTGATTCTACAATTCTACAGAGTTAATGAAAGAATGAAAAATTCCTCACAATTGTACAGTGTTAAAAAATAATGATTCATAAGAATGAGTGAAAGATCAACTTGTAAATACTTCTCTTTGATGAGAATAATCTCACAGAGAGTGATTTATCTGTAGAATGAATCTATATAATAATCACACAAGAATCTCACAGAAATAATTGTAAGTCAACTGAAACTCTTCTATATGAAAGATGTGAGATAAATCTGTATAATAGTCAGAGAAGAATCTGCAGGCTATAAAGAATCTCATGAAATAAGAAACTGAGTGACAGACTCTTTTCTCTTTACAGTAACAAGAGATTTTCTTTTTTCTCACTGAGGTTTTTTATAGATATGAAGGGTTTTTAGCAAGTATTACTACAGTGCTGAGCCTAGTTCTATGAAATTACTCAGTGAAAGGCTTCGCGGATGAAGTCTTAGAGAGAGAAGAGTATATAAGAAATCTTACTTCTTATGAATTCTTTATCTCTATTTCTATATCTCATGTAATCAATAAAGTTAGCAGCTCTTGACTACACACAACTATATAGGCTGGAGTTCACAAATACTATTCATAACTCAGCTTGAATGCTATTATACATTTGATCTCTACATTTTATCTTTCTACTGTGAATACTTCTAGTAGTTAATAGTACATATCAGGTCAAGCTGCAAACACCTGAATAATTGTCTGTGAGCACTTATTCTTACAAATGAGTACTCTGTTGAATCAAATCTATCATTCAATCTTTGTATATAGAATTTGAAATAACCATGTCCTAGTTTCAGCTGAATTATAAATGAGAATATTTTCTTTTTACATTTAATTGAACAAGATTTCCACTTTGGTTTTATCTAAAATCTTGAATAATGTATGCTCTTCTTTTGTTTCTGCCTGCTTTCATTTCACTTATTTAAATAAGATTCTTTTATCTTTCTCTTTATGACAGATCAGAATACTATTTTTTGAATAGATTTGCTTAAATCTGAACTTTTTTTTACAGCTGAAGCAGTCAATTCATTGTCATGAATATTCATATAAGCAGAAACTTAGTGCAGATGAATTATCAGTTTTAATATTCTTCTCTTTTGAATTTTTAAAACAGAGTTTAAAATCTGTTCAAGATTCATTTGATTATTATGAATCTGACTATTTCTAAGTCTTTTTAAAGCAGCATGACTATCAGAGAATATTCATATCACTTTCAAACTATTTTCTCTTTTATGAGATTTTATTTTAATGAGTTTGAAAGATTTCACTATTACAAATAGTTCAGTATCAAAGACTTTAGATTCACAGTCTAAATTTCACAAATCTGAGATAAAATTGATATTATGTTCAGTATAAGCAATGTCTGCATCTAATCTATTTAAATTCTCATTTTTTGTGTCATCTGAGTAAACCAGAATAGAGTCTTTTATATTGATTATAGAGATCTTCTTTAAATGCTGTTCATATTCTCTCTCTTTAGATAGTTCACATATTTATAAGTCTATGAGAGATTTCAGCTTTTCTCCTCAGAGAGATGTCTTCTCATGATCATTTTTCTCAACATTTAATAAAGAAAATTGATTTTTAATAATCAAATATAGTCTATACAGTTGAGAGAGCATTTTCTTTAAAATATTATTCTCATTTCAATCAAGAAATCTATTTCAATTCAGTTCATTTGCTGAGTTAACTAATGAAAATGAAGAAGAGACTCTTTCTGTGAGTATATGATTTAAGCTCATCTTCATGACTCTCAGAGCATAGTTTATACAGGCTTTTTCAAATTGAATAGCAGAAGATGAAATTGAAGCTTCAATTTTCATTGCTTTAATAGAAGATGATTTGAATGCTCTCAGAATTCTTATCAAAGCTCTGTTTTATAGACTTTGAAAGAGTTCAGTGAAATTATCTTAATTATTTTATTAAACTTAAACTTCATAATCAGCTACTGAGATAATACAGGCTATGTATAACTGTCTCATAATCTGAAAGAATAGATCTCTCTCAGTATTTGATAGACTGATTATACTATTCAGTAGTCTCTCTGTCTTGATAATTCTTTATTAAATATGATATTTAAAATTCAACTTGAAGTTTAATCATACTTCTAGTCATTTGACATTTAAACTGGATTTAATCTCTTTGTTCAAAAGAGTTAGACCTAGATCTTTCTCATTAAATCTGGAAAAAAAGTGAATTAACTCAGTTTTATTCATATTAAATTGAATTAGATTGATATCTACTCTAACAAAGATTTTCTTTACTGCTTTCTCAATCACTTCTAAATTCTCTTTGATTGTCTTTGAATAATAGAGTGGATCAATATTATCTATATAACTTGAAGATCTCACTATTTTCATTTCTCTATTCTTGAATAGATATGCAGTGTATATTGTAAATAAAACAGGTAATATTAAAGATTCTTACAATACTTCTATTTTTATCTCAGTCTTATCTTATTTCATTTCATCAAAGAATAGTTGTATAATTCTTTTAGATATAAAATAATTAACTCATTTTATTAGAGAAAGTGACTGTTTTAACATCTTCAAAGTTTAAATCATCTTAGACTTTGAAACATGATCAAATGCATCTTTTATATCAATAAAAACTGCAGTTGAGACCAGATCTTTATGCTTTGCTACTTAAATATTATGAATAACTGAAAGAACAGTATCAATTGCAGAATATTGTTTTCTATCTCTCATTTATTTATTAAATAGATGAGAATTACTAATAGAGCTTATAAAAGATAATCTAGTAGCTATTATTCTTTCTAGAATTTTTCTCAAACAGTTCAACAGAGATATTACTCTATATAACTTAGAAATTAAAGTTTTTCTATTAGATTTTGTAAGGATTACTTCAGTAGCTTCTCTTCAGCATTCAGAATGATAATTATTTTTTAAGAGATTGAAAAAGAGCTCAAAATATTCATTCTTCAAGTAGAAATATATGTTTTAAATAATCAAGTGATTGATTGAATCAGGCTCTGCAGCAGTTCTAATTGAACTTGAGAATATTAGTGACTCTAGTTTATTACATATAAGCTCAGATCATTCTCAGTTACTTTCATCAATATATTCATGAAATGCCATATTCTTCTCTTCTAAATGTGATGAGTTTTGAAAGAGAATTCTTATAAAAACTTAACACTTGTACTTAAAAGAGTTTGCTGTATATAATGTATTCTGAAATTTATATTCTAAGATTGAAAGCTTTGCTACACTTCTTGTTTTAGTATAGTTAAAGACTTTAAAAACTTCTTTTTCTTATACTTCTTTAAGAAATTTGTTTAGGTAACATGTTTTGACTCTTTTAATATTTGAAAAATATTCATTTTGAATAGTATTGAACTCTTTATTAGATTTTAAGTTATTCTTTCAATCTCTCTTAGCAGTGACTAATTGCTTTCTTTTAGAAGTGATATTCTCATTGCATCAAGATTTGAAATACTCAGAAGACTTTTTCTTTGAAATATTTTCTCTAATACTTGTTAGAAGAATAGATGTATTCAGCTTTACTCTATTCTCAAGCATTTCATTTGAGATATCTTGACTTTGATTTCAATAGAGCTCACTCTGCTTTTCAGATTTCAGCTGTTTTACTGTTTCTTCAACTGCTTTTCAATCAGCTTTTTCAAAGTGATACTGATTAGAGAGAAGAGAAATTTCACTTCTTTGTTTTTCACTCAGTTCAATATCAAATTGAATGATCTTATGACTCATTTTTGAGGTTTCATTTGAATCAATAAATCAGTTTATAAGTCTTTTTTTAATTAGATTTTATGACATGAAAGTTAGATCTATAATAGATTTTCATTTCATGTCTTTTCTAAAGAATGTTTATTAATCAGACTTGTTATCTAAATCTATTGAATGTTTAAAAGTTCATTTAATTAGTTTATCTGCTCTTACTGCTCTTATGCATTCTGAGTTTTATCAGAATTAATGTGCATTGAAGTCTTCTGTAATTATAGAGTTTTTTAAGAGAGTTATACTCAAAAATTCTCTGTCAATTGTTCAGATATTGTTGTTTTCTTTCAATGACTTTTCATTATAGATATTTATAAGTTAAATAGTATCAAACTCATTCTCTTTATCTATAATATCACTCACTAGAATATCAGAGTCAGATATGATACTAAATCTCAGATTAAATTGATATCTTGATCTTTTTCTCTCATAGATTACTACTCTTGATTTTATCTCAGATTTTTCAGAAAGAAAGTAGTAATAGCTTAAATGAGAAATGATGTACTTTTACTCAGTATCAAAGTTTGGTTCTTGAAGAAGTATAAAGTTAACTTTTTATTCAAATGTAATCTGAAGATAAGAATAAATATAATTTAAGTTTCAATTCACATTGTTGTAAATAAATGTGATTTTTGAAGAGTTTTTAAACTTTTTTTATTATTTTTATTATACATTCATACTAAAAGAGAGTGAAGATAGAGTAGAATCTAATCACTATCATCAGATAGTGAATTATAACTATTTTGAAAAGTAGAAATCTCAACTGCTTGCATTCTATCTAATTTATTATCAGAGTCATTTCTCAATTCTCTAATCTTAACAGATATTTAAGAATTCAAATTCTGTTTACATTTTACTCAAAAATTGAAGTTTGAAGATTTAGATAGTTGAGAGTTTCTTCTTTTTAAGCTTATAGCTGTAGATTTACTGACTTGACTTTTTTCTTCAGTTTTAGATTTACTTTGAGCTTTATCTTTTCTTCAGTTCTTCTGAGTTCTTGAAGTAAATACATATTTCTTTGAGTTAGATGCATATTCTTCTTTGCAATTGAAGCATTTAAGCAGAGTATGTTGACATATTTCATCTGTTTTTGAGCATATTTCATATTTATACACACTAGTTTTATAATCTCTAGTATGAACTGTGCATTTTGAGTCTCTGAAATAAGAGATTACAAAGTGTTTATATCTTTGACAGTTTGAACACTGTGTCTAAGCTTTGAGATTTATTCTTGAGTCTTTGTATTTATGAACTCTCATTTTAAATCTGCTACTCTTACTTCAGAGATTCTTGATTATTCAAGTGTCTTTATATACACTAGAACAGACTCATTTCTTCTGCTTTATCTGACCTCAATTGAATTAAGTCATACAGACTCTTTTCTCAGTTCACTAGAATTGTATTCTTCTAATTCATTTTTAAGAAGTAGTATTTCTTCCTCACAGTTAAAAATTTCAACTGAAATATTATAAAGAATGAATTTGGCTCACTTTTCATCTCTCTCAGATAGAATTATTGTATTCAGTAGAGATTCTATTACTGATTTTCAGAGATTCTTATTTTAAATGAGAAATTCTGCACTGAATTCAGACATTATAGTTAAAATAATAAAATTTTCAAAGAAAGATGACTCAATTGAAGCTATAACTGATTTTTGAACTTCAATATCAGTTATTAACTGAGAAAAGAACTGCTGATTAATTTCATTTCTAATTTTGAAAATAAGATTTAAGTTTAGCTTGTTTCTTTGTAAGATCTTCTGATTTGAGACTTTGAGAATAAGTCTTCTATTTCTGGAAATTTGAAAGTTTTTCTCTTTTTACATTTTTTTCTCTTCTTTTCTATGAACAGAGATCTGAGTAGTATTCTTCTCAGTTTTCTCAGAATTTTGAGCAGATTTTGAGATAACAGATTTAGAGACAGCAGATTCTGCTACTTAAGCATATATTTTCTTCTGATTTGAAGAAGAAGATGAAGAAGTAGAAGATAAGAAAGAGTTAGTAACTGTACTAGAAAATTTCAATGTTTTTTGAATTATATTTGAAATTCCAAGTTTGAACTTCATCATCTCTTGTAGTTGTCTACTCTGAGTATGAAGCATTAACAGAACTTCTTTATTATTCTCACTTAGACACTGTTTTTCAAGAATTTTACCTGCTTTTTCAAGTTTCTGTATTTCAAGAACTTGTTATTTCTCTATTTCTTCCTTTCTTCTTCTGTTTAGAATTTCAATCTCAGGAATAGTGTCTGAGAAAACATCTTTTTCCACATCAACTGAGTATACTCTTGAACTCATTTTACTCACTGAATGAAAAGTTGATCAGACTGTTTCAATTGTGAGGCTACAGGCGCTAGCCACTCACAGAATGCATTTTAAGCTAATTACATTTTAATTCTCTATAATTAACCGATCACTGTGTCCGTCCTCTCGGGCCAGCTACTAATTTTCAGAGGTGTTAGTTAGTAACTGTTACTACTCACTTGATAATGTACACATCAAGCTTCTAATTGCTGATCTCAGGTCTGTTAGATACTCATAGATCTATTAATCAGCTGTCATGATCTCACTCTGTGATAGAGACTAATCATAGACTTGATAACTGCAGTTCTCTCTGTCAGTATTAGAACTTAATAGTAAGCTTACAGACTCTAGTCTATCAGAGTACTCTGTCTAGAGTCTAGATATATATCTAAATCTACTAGTCAGATAATTATCAAAATTATTCTCTGTATTTAAGAGAAAGCTAGACTCTGATAACAGCTCTAGTTAGAGACTTACTTAAGTAGTATATAATTACTACATTACACTTAGCTCTATATTATTAGAATCTTGACAGATGTACAGTAAAATAGTAAGATATTAACATTTTATATTAGCTCTAATAAGTGTTTACAGAATCTCACTTAACTAGTGACTTGACTTGCAGTAGAGAGTTCTATTCTTTATTAAGTCTTACTAATTAGACTCAGTCTCTATTATATAAAAGCTTTCATGAGTAATAAGTAACAGATGTCAGTGATGAGATTTGAACTCACGCATCTTTAATGTATACAGCCTTGATTACCAGTCTTATCAACTGAGTCACACTGAGAGTTATATAAGACACTGAGTTAATAACTACTGTATCTGTCTGATATTAGTAGCTATAACACCTGTACATCAGAGTATCTCACTGCTTGTAAGAATAAGTACTCGCAGGTAATTATTCAGGTGTTTGCAGCTTGATGTGATATATACTATTAACTACTAGAAGTATTCGCCCCGGTGGCCGAATAATTAATGCGGCCACCTGGTAGCATCTTGACATGGGAAACCAAGGCGCGTGGGTTCGAAACCCGCAGGGGATACATTAAATCCGGAACTCAAGCACCTCAGGTTTCTAATAAATACAGAGGTGTACAAATCACTTCAATGAATTGCTCTATGTTTCTGAGCTGAGAAGTTATTATCATATGTATTTAATTATCACTTCTTTGTATTTTTCTATATTCTTATTATCTTAGTATAATCTTAACATCTGTATTTCCTCTCTGTATAATCAACACTTGACCTGTATTTAACATTATACAAGAACTCATTATAAGCTCCGCTTGTATATAAGTATAATAAAAGAAGAATAATAATAATAATAATAACTAGAAGTATTCACAGTAGAAAGATAAAATATAGAGATTAAATATATAATAGTATTTAAGCTAAGTTATAAATAGTAGTTATAAACTTCAGTTTATATAGTTATATGTAGTCAAGAGCTGTTAACTCTATTAATTATATAAGAGATAGAAATAGAGATAAAGAATTCATAAGAAGTGAGATTTCTTATATACTCTTCTCTCTCTAAGACTTTATCTGTGAAGTCTTTCACTGAGTGATTTCATAGAATTAAGCTCAGTACTGAAGTAATACTCATTAAAAACTCTTCACATCTATAAGAATCTCAGTGTGAAAAAATCTCTTATTATTATAAAGAGAAAAAAGTCAGTCACTTAGTTTCTTATTCTGTGAGATTCTTATAATCTGTAGATCTTTCTCTGACTATTATACAGATTTATCTTACATCTTTTATATAAAAGAGTTTCAGTTGACTCTCAATTATTTTCATGAGATTCTTATGTAATTATCACATAGATTCATCTTATATCTTTCAATCTGAAGAGTTTCAGTTGATCTTCAATCATTTTTCTATGAGATTCTTATATGACTGTTACACAGATTCATTCTGCAGATAAATCACTTTCTATGAGATCATTCTTATTAAAGAGAAGTATTTATGAGTTAATCTTTCACTTATTCTTGTAAATTATCATTCTTTAACACTGTAAAGTTGTAAGAAATTTTTCATTCTTTCATTAACTCTGTAGAATTGTAGAATCAAGATGTTTATAGTCTATAATCACTGTTTATAGTTATATAGAAAGATTCAGATCTATAATTCATAATTATTCTTTATTTACTTCAGTAATCGAACTGTTCTGTGACATTACTTATACTGTAAATAAACCTCTCTAAAGAAGTATAAATATCTCAGATCTGTCTATAGAATCTTATCTTCTTTTCTCTTTTTCTATAACAGCTCTTATTCTTATAAACTGTGAGTATTCTTATTCATCTATGAAGTATTTTTATTCAGATAGTAGAGAGAGATTATTTCTAATAATATTTATATATTAATTCAAGAACTTCTCAACAATAAAAATTTTTCAATTTTAATATCTTTATAAATAATATCTGACTGCTGCTGAGCTTCTTGTGAGTATTTTCATAACTTCTCTAATCACATTTTACTGACTGATAAAGCAGAGATACTATCATTTATAACAGTATCTTTATCCTTTTCAGTCTTATCACTGTACTCAATCTTCAGATCAGCAGCTAACTCTGTATCTGTAAGAAATCCCGCTTCTCGCGGATTCTTTACCTCTATTTCTATCTCTTGCGTAATCAATAGAGTTAGCGGCCCTTGGCTACACACAACTGTATAGACTGAAGTTTGTGAATACTATTCATAACTCAGCTTGAATACTATTATACATTTAATCTCTACATTTTATCTTTCTATCATAAATACTTCTAGTAGTTAATAATACATATCATGTCAAGCTACAAAGACCTGAATAATTGTCTGTGAGCACTTATTCTTATATTTCAAGCCCTGTCAGTCAGCAATCATCTGTTATGACTGAAAGAACTAGAAACTTATATACTTCAATCTCTGTAAACTCTACTACAGACACTCAGAACCAGCTATCTGAACTATGAATTATCTCTGTAAAAGAAGTGTCAGAGAACTTATTAATCACTCACAGAATATCATTCTCTGTATCTGTAACGGAGAAACTCTCTGAATTCATGAATAAATCAATCTCAGTGAAGAACATTCTTGAGCATATCTCACAGAACTAAGCTATTTTTCTATAAGAAATACTTACTTTCTAGACTGGCCGCTAGAACTATGAATTTCACATTTAGTCTCATTTGATCTGATCTCATACATTTCTTAGTGTGAATCCCGCTGGGACAAGTTATTAAAAAAATATGCAAAGTGACTATATTTCAAGTCTCAAAATGAAACCATGACTTGAAAAAAATGAGAAAGTGGTTTCATTTGATGTCATTTAGTTCCATTCTTAGCATAAAGTTACTATTTTTAGACATTTTAAGGTTTTTTTTAGACTATTTTTAATTTTTTAAAAAGTAACACTTTTTGATAATGCTCAAATGAGATTTAAAGTCATTTAAAGCAATAAAATTAATTTAAATTGAGAAGTGGAAATCATGATCTCATTTGAAAAATGTGACAAGAGTAGACAGTAAGTCTCACTGAGACAGTATGAAACTACTATCTAATGTTAAAACTGTGTAATGAGATCAGTCAAATTGGTAATGAGACTATCAAAAATTTTGATTCTGGTCTCAGACACGGTTACACAGTCAGTCTGTTACTGTCTGTAAACACTTTTGAACTGAGTCTCTAGACATGATCTTTAGAGATCTTCACAAACTGAAAAGAAACTTTCTTAAGCTGTGATCACTTAAGATCAACTACTGAATCACAATCTATAAAAGCTTTTATAAGTTTCTATTTGAAATTAACTTACAAGCTCAGCTGTGTGATATGAAAGAGAAAGAAGCTGTCATCTATGTAATAACAGGTCTGAACTACACAGAAGTCAAGAACTGACTGAATTATCTAGAGAATGATTATAAGAGATCTCACTAATCTGTTCTTGAAACCTATCTAGAGAATAAGTTGAGAGACTCTGTGAGCTGAACAGAGAACATCTGAGCTATAATTATTAATATTAGAAAAAGAGGTGAGAAATCTGATGAAGACTACTTACAATACTTCATGAAATTGTGATGTGAATTAAGATCCGTGAAAACAGGGCTCTGAAATAAGATCTAAATAATAATATTTATAAAGAAGCTTAATAAAGATATACAGAACAAGCTCATTGAGCAAGACTCTAAGCTCTTAACTCTAAAGAAACTGATGACTCTTATTCACTGTTAGCAGATCACTGTGAGAGTTATAGACTCATGAAGAGTGAATCATCAATCAGTCTTATAAGAGTCAGAACAACAGAGAACAGATTTATTAAGAAAAGATAATAAGATATAGAGAGATTTATGTCTAACTGCTGAGTAGAGAGAGAGAACTTCATAAGCTTCTGTAAATAGAGTGTATAATAGAGAGACTAAGAAAAAGAGTCTTCACTTTATCTATTCTAAATCAGAATATCTCTGTGCAAACTGTCTGAATAAATTAAAATAGAAATTTGAGAAGTTGTGAACAGAGTCAGTAACAGTCTTCTTAAGAGTCTTGAAGCTGACATCTGAATCAGTTACTCTCTCAATGAAAATACATGCTTATAGAGAGAGACTACATCACAGTACTACTGCTCTATAAGCATGAGAAGTATTAATGAACTCACAATTCCAGGTCACTGTAGTCTTTCTAAAGCTTACAGAGTAAATAAGCTGAGTAATGAAAACTAAGAATCTGGTCTTATAATAAGCAGGATATGAGAACTCAGACCTGAGAGCTGAGAAACTTATAAGAACTATCTTTGAATTGCAAGATCTTTCTGAAATCTGAAGAAAATTTATAACAACTGTGATTATTACAGATATCATAGATAATATATACTTAAGACTTGTATAACTTTAAAGACACAATTTACACATAGCTGTTCATAAGTCAGGTTTATACTTTTAATCAGTGTTGACAGACTTACTCACAGAGATAGAATTAGTTGATACTGTTGAGTTGATTAGAGAAGACAAGCTCATCTATATAATAACTTTATAAATGTCTGAGAAGTTCACAGCTATGAAAACTGAGCTTCAGATATCAGAGAAATATCAAGATCTCATAGAGATATTCAATTCAGCTAAGACAGCTGAGCTTTTATCTTACTGTGAGAAGAATCTGATAATAGATTTAATAGAAGAGTAGAAACTCTTCTGAGAACTAATCTATAAGCTCTTTCACTATGAGACAGAGGTCTTGCAGACTTATATAAAGAAGAATCTGAAGAATGACTTCATCTGATCTTCACAGATCTGTGTAGAAGTCTCTGTGATATTTATGAAGAAGAAGAATAAAGATCTCAGATTACATATGAACTACTGTAATCTGAACTTCAAGACTACAAAGAGTTGCTATTCTCTGTCTCTGATTAAGAATATGATTAACTGTCTTATAAAAGCTGTCATATTCATATAACTGAATATAATTAATATATATACATAACTGTGAATACAGTCTGAGAATGAATGAAAGACTGTCTTTAAAACTGCTCTGAGATTATTTGAATATCTAGTGATGTCTTTTAATTTGACTGATATCTCTGCAATATTTCAGTCTTTCATTAATAAAATACTTTATCTATATCTGAATGTCTTCATAGTAATATATCTGAATAATATGATAATGTACTTTATGAAGAAGAAAGAACATACTGAGCATGTATAAACTGTGTTAAGAGCTCTAGATAAGACAGAACTGTATATTAGACTTATAAAGTATAACTTCAGTGTCTGTCAGATTAATTTTCTAGAATATATAATTATTATAAATGATATTCAGATGAAATCTTCATAAGTTAAGACTATTCTATTATAATCAGAGTTAACTAGTATTTATAAGATTCATATCTTTCTGAGCTTTGTGAATTTCTATAGATGATTTATCTTTATATTCATGAGAATCTTCTTCACTCTTATAAACATGCTGAAGAATAAAAATAAGAAGAAGTTATCTTATAAATAAAGAATGAAAAGATTGTTGAAAAGAGAGAGCTGTAAGAACTTTTTTAACTTAGAAGCTTATAAGATCTTTATAAGATTATAATAGATGTTCATAGATACAGTGATGCTGTTCTACTTCAATCTCTTACTCTTAATCAGATTAAAGACAGATATCTTCTTCTTTATAATTTCAGAAATAGTCTTATAATAACAGTTAAATGAGAACTGAGTTTCAGTAATCTTTTTCTTAAGAAAGATGTAATCTGTGAAGATTAACTATAGCATTTATAATCAGAAGCTTCTTATAATAGTGAAATTGTTTTATCACTAATATTACTACTTTGAGTGTCTTATGACAGTAATTACTGTTAGAACTGATTATAACAGCTTATAATAGTTTACTTCAATTAAGAAACTCTTGTGATAGCAGATCTACTGAGCTCAGAGACTGAGTGAGTTCTAATTCAAGATAGAATATATTAAGAGAACTAAGAACTCAGTAGATAAACTCTCTCACAGGTCTGACTATGTCAAGAAGATCAGAATGACAGATATAAAGAGACTAGAGAAGATAAAAAAGCTTTATAAAATACTTGAAATGAGTATTATAAAGAGATTAACTGAAGAGTCTCTTAATTCTCTATAAGAGAAGAGAAAGAAGATAGAAAAGAAGTCTGTATAACTACTCTCTATAACACTGAGAGTTAACACTCTGAGAATCTCTGTGAGAATTCTTGAAGAGAGTATCTATAATCTGAAGAGTTTGCAGGCTTTGAGAAGCATCATGAAAGACCTGATATAAGAGAAAACAGAGTATAAGTTTTCATAAGATTTTCTATTCAGATTGTCTGAACTGTAATTAAAGAATAAATATACTCAGTATATTCAGCAGCTGCTTATAACAGAGATCAATTATTATTATTATTATTATTATTCTTTCATTATACTCATATGCAAGAAGAGCTTATAATGAGTTCTTGTATAATGTTAAATACAGGTTAAGTGTTGATTATATAGAAGAAAATACAGGTGTTAAGATCACACAAAGATAATCAGAACATAGAAAAATACAAAGAAGTGACAATTAGATACATGTGATAATAACTTCTCAGCTCAGAAATATAGAGTGATTCATTGAAGTGATTTATACATCTCTGTATTTATTAGAAACCTGAGATGCTTAAGTTCTGGATTTAATGTATCCCCTGCAGGTTTCGAACCCACGCGTCTTGATTTCCCACGCCAAGGAGCTACTGGGTGGCTGTATTAACCATTCAGCCACCGGGGCAACAGAGATTAATCCTGTAGAAATAGAGAATTGAAGAGACTTAAATAATCTCTTGTAAAGAGAGAATCAGATTTATATATCTATAAATAAGTCTCTATATATAGAACTTATTAAAAGATATCATGACTCTTCTCTAGTGAGTCATTTTACAGACACTAGAACTCATGAATTATTTATAAGAAAATACTTCTAACTGAAGATATGAGAACTAATGAAGAAGATAGTGAATTCTTGTACTGTTTATCAGAATTCATGAATAGTGTGATTCAGATTATATAAAGAACTTACTTCTCTACTTATTCTACAGAGACCTTGAAAACAGCTAGAAATAAATACTCTTATAAGTCTCTCTGAAAGTAAGAATATATATAACATCTACTTTAACAGTATGCTGATGATAGTAGATTACCTTATTAAGATAGCACACTTTATACTCACTCATAAGAACTTAAAGTCAAAGAATTTGACTCATATCTTTGTTTATAATGTGATTCAGTTGCAGGAGTTATCTACAAATATTATCTCAGATAGAGAATTAATCTTCACAGAAGAGTTCTGATCTAAACTGATAACTATACTAAAGATCTTATGAGATCTAAGTACAGCTTTTTATTAACAGACAGATAATCAGATAGAATATCTAATAAGTATATTAAAACAGTATCTGCAGTGTTTTATTAACTATAATCAGAATAACTGAGTACATTAATTATCACTTATAAGGTTCATATATAACAACTTAAAACATATCAGCACAGAGAAAACCCTCTTTGAGATACTCACTGAGACTTATTCACAGATAATCTTGATGAATCTGTGAGAGTCTACTATAAAGTGTGATGATACTCATAAATAGACTGAGAGAATTCAGAATATTCAGGAGAAAGCCTATGAATTCTTGAGAAAGACTCAAGAGTATCAGAGAAGATACTATGACTTTAAGTATATTATAAAAAGTTTCAAGAAAGATGATAGAGTCTGACTAAGTCTAGAAAATATTATTATATAAAGATCTAATAAGAAGCTGAATCTCTTATAAATGAAGTCTTAGAAGATTATGAAGAAAGTTAGCTTATAGTTCTACAGATTAAAACTGTTATCTAAGTTATAGACATATAATATTTTTCATATCTCTATACTCTATGAATATAAGAAATTCTTAAAAGAGAACTCTGTGACTCATTACTCTATTTATAAAGTACTAGAGAGTGAAAGAGAATATCAGATCAAAGAGATTATTAACTCAGCAAAGTGAGATTATACACTCTGATTCAATATTCAGTGATAAGAATATTCTGATAAAATGAAGAAGTTAACTTAAGAATTATTCAGATAGATAAGATATCTGTGAAAGCTGAGATATGACTTTTATACTGCAAATTCTGATAAGTTGAAATAACACAGTCTTTGTTAAGAATCTGACTATAACAAAGATATTAATACTATTATTTATAAATTTTAGTCTATAAGATGATGAGTTTCTACTGAGATGAACAGTCTGTGATATATACAAAGAGAAGAAGAAATCATGTTCTTATTAAAGCTAAAAAATAAAGAAAATAAAAACAGAGCTATGAACACAATTTAGAGATCAATAAAGAAAAAATAAAAGAAAACTCATACTTATATTCTTAAAATCTGTGATACTCAATCTCTCTGTGACTATTAATTCTTCTCTTCAAAGAAGTAGAGAGTATTATATCTGTGATACAGATAATTATTGCATTTGATATAAAGACTGTCAGAAATGCACAGACTTCAGAGAAGCTGAACATCAGAGTATATACAGTTATAGCAGAGTCTTGAGAGCTGATTACCTGTGTATATAATCAGAACTCTCTCACAAAGCTATATCTACTTTCTCAGTTATACTGAAGTATTCAGTCTGAAAATAATTGAGATACAGAGAGAAAACTTATCTATTCAGATCAACTTCTGTTATGAATTTATACCATTTATATTGTTTTGAATATCTGGATTTTACATGTACCTGAGAACTCATCTCTCATTGATAATGAGATTGTGAAAATGGGCTGTGATGCGAGAACTGTTAATAGAAAATCTAGACATATTTACATATATCTAGTCAGAGATTGTATGAGTAGAAAGAAGGTGATCATAGAGCTGCAGAGCTGTAGAAGACACTGACAGCACTGAAAGCTTCACAGAAACTGTTAGCTAGAATCTGTAAGAAATTACTTATAAAAAGATTTACAGCAAAGAGTGAGACTGTACTACTTAAAATCAGAGACTGATCTGAGAGAGACACAGAGTTGACTGCTGACCTGAAAATCGGATACAGTGATAAGACTGAGAGAGATGAAGATACTGTTATAAGTAATAATGTCCCTGCTTCATCAGCTAGTAAAAAGTAATCAGAGAAGTCACAGAGATGCTTATAAGAAGCTCAGCAGTGATCAGACATTATTTACAAAAATATTGAAATTGAAAAAATTTTATTCTTGAAAAGTTCTTAAATTAATAGACAGATATTGTTAGAAACACTCTCTCTCTGTTATCTGAATAAAAACACTTCACAGATGAATAAGAATACTCACAGTTTATGAAAATAAGAGCTGTTATAGAAAAAGAGAAAAGAAGATGAGATTTCATGAACAGATCTGAAGGATTTATACTACTCTAAAGAGATTTATTTATACTATAAGTGATTCTGTAAAACAGTCAGATTACTCTAGTAAATAAAGAGTGATTATAAATTACAGATATGAATCTTTCTATATAATTATAAAGAGTGATTGCAGATCACAGATATCTTAATTCTACAATTCTACAGAGTTAATAAAAGAATGAAAAATTCCTTATAATTCTGCAGTATTAAAGAATGATGATTTGTGAGAATGAGTGAAAGATGAACTCATGAATACTTCTCTTTGATAAGAATGATCTCACAGAAAGTGATTCATCTGTGAGATGAATCTATGTGATGATCACACAAGAATCTCACAGAAATAATTGAGAGTTAATCAGAACTTTTCTGTATAAAAGATGTGAGATGAATCTGTATGATAGTCAGAGAAAGATCTGCAGATTATAAAGAATCTCATGAAACAAGAAACTGAATGACAGACTCTTTTCTCTTTATAATAACAAGGGATTTTTCCTCACTGAGGTTTTTTTATAGATGTGAAGAGTTTTTAGTGAGTATCACTGCAGTGATGAGTCTGATTCTATGAAATCACTCAGTGAAAGACTTCACAGACAAAGCCTTAGAGAGAGAGAGATATGTAAGAAATCTCACTTCTTATGAATTCTTTATCTCTATTTCTATCTCTCATGTAATTAATAGAATTAGAGGCTCTTGACTACACATAACTATATAGACTGAAGTTCATGAATACTATTTATAACTCAGCTTGAATACTATTATATATTTAATCTCTATATTTTATCTTTCTACTGTGAATACTTCTAGTAGTTAACAGTACATATCACACCAAGCTGCAAACACCTGAATAATCGCCTGCGAGTACTTATTCTTACAGTATCTCTCTCAGATTAGTTTCTGACTCTTAGCAGTGTAGTTCTACTCTTTACTGTAAGTCTCTCTATAAGTAATTTCTTACAGACTCTAGCTGACAGTTTCTGTGAAGCTCTCAGTACTGTCAGTGCTCTCTGCAGTTCTGTAAGTTTATAATCACTCTCTCTCTACTTATATAATCTCTGATCAGATATATGTAAATATATCTAGATTCTCTATTAATAGTTCTCACACTGCAGTGTATTTCTGCAATCTTATTATTAATAAGAGATAAGTCTATGAGTATCTGTAAAATTCAGGTAATTAAGGCAATATGAATACTATGAATTTATAACAGAAGTTAATGTGAGTCAATGAGCTCTCTCTTTATATTTTAATTATTTCTGATCTGAATACTTCAGTATAACTGAGAAAGCAGACACAGCTTTATAAGAAGTATCTGATTATATATACAGATAGTCAGCTCTCAAGATTCTACTGCAACTGTACATACTCTGATATCTGACTTTCTTAAAGTCTGTACATTTCTGATGATCTTTATATCAAATATAATAATTATCTATATTATAAATATAATACTCTCTACTTCTTTGAAGAGAGAAATTAATAGTTACAGAAGAGTTAAGTATTATGAATATTAAGAATATAAATATAAGTTTTCTTTGTCTTTTCTTTATTAATCTCTAAATTGTATTCATAGCTCTGTTTTTATTGTTCATTATTTTTAACTTTAATAATAATATGATTTCTTCTTCTCTTTACATACACTGTGAACTGTTCATTTCAGTAGAAACTCATTATCTTTATAGACTAGAATTTGTAAATAACAGTGTTAATATCTTTATCATAATTAAATTCTTAGTGAAGACTGTGTTATTCTGACTTATTAGAATTTACAGTATAAAAGTTATGTCTCAGCTTCTACAGATATCTTATCTACTCAGATAATTCTTAAGTAAACTTATTTATTTTATCAGAATATTCTTATCACTGAATCTTGAATTAGAGCTTGTAATCTCACTTCTCTGAGTTAATAGTCTTTTTAATCTGATATTCTCTTTCACTTTCTAATACTTTATAAATAGAGTGATGAGTCATAGAGTTCTCTTCTGAGAATTTCTTATATGCATGAAGTAAAGAGATGTGAAAAATATTATATATAACTTAAATAACAGTTTTAATTTATAGAACTATAAGCTAACTTTCTTTATAATTTTATAAAACTCTATCTGTGAGAGATTCAGCTTCTTACTAGATCTTTATATAATAATGTTTTTCAGACTTAGTTAAACTCTATTATCTTTCTTAAAACTCTTTATAATATACTTAGAGTTATAGTATCTCTTTTAATACTCTTAAGTCTTTCTCAAGAATTTATAGACTTTCTGCTGACTATTCTGAATTCTCTTAGTCTATTTACAGACATCATCACACTCTATAGTATACTCTTATAGATTTGTCAAGATTATTTACAGATAAGTCTCAGTGAGTATCTTAAAGAGAATTTTATCTATACTGCTATACTTTGAGTTATTATATATGAATTTTATAAGTGATAATTAATATACTCAGTTATTCTGATTGTAATTAATAAAGCACTGTAGATACTGTTTTAATATACTTATTAGATATTCTATCTAATTATCTATTTATTGATAAAAAGATATACTTAGATCTTATAAGATCTTCAGTATAGTTATCAGATCAGATCAGAACTTCTCTATAAAAATTAATTCTCTATCTAAGACAATGTTTATAAGTAATTCATATAACTAAATCATATCACAGATGAAGATATAAGTTAAATTCTTTAACTTTAAGTTCTTCTTATTATTATTATTATTATTATTCTTTCATTATACTTATATGCAAGTGAAGCTTATAATGAGTTCTTACATGATGTTAAATACAGGTCAAGTGTTAATTATACAGGAGGAAATACAGGTGTTGTGACCACGCCAAGATAACAAGAACATAGGAAATACAAAGGAGTGACAATTAGATACATGCGATAATAACTTCCCAGCCCAGGAACATAGAGCAATTTATTGAAGCGATTTGTACACCTCTGTCTTTATTAGAAACTTGAGGTGCTTGAGTTCCGGATTTAAAGTATTCCCTGCGGGTTTCGAACCCACACGCCTTGGTTTCCCACGCCAAGGCGCTACCGGGTGGCCGTATTAACCATTCAGCCACCAGGGCTTTAAGTTCTTATAAGTGAGTATAAAGTGTGCTATCTTGATAAAGTGATCTACTATCATCAGCACACTATTAAAGCAGATATTCTATATATTCTTACTTTCAGAGAGACTTACAAGAGTGTTCATTTCTAGTTATTTTCAAGATTCTCATGAAATAAGTAGAGAAGTAAGTTCTTTATATAATCTAACTACACTATCTATGAACTCTAATAAATAGTATAAGAATTCACTATCTTCTTCATAAGCTGTTGTATCTTCAGTTAGAAGTATTTTCTTATAAATAACTCATGAGTTCTAGTGTCTGTAAAATATCTTATTAGAGAAGAGTTATAATATCTTTTAATAAGTTCTATGTATAGAAACTTATTTATAGATATATAAATCCAGTTCTCTCTTTGTAAGAGAATATTTAAGTCTCTTCAATTCTTTATTTCTGCAGAATTGATCTCTGCTATGAGCAGCTTTTAAATATACTGAGCATATTCATTCTTCAGTTACAGTTCAGACAATCTGAACAGAAAATCTTATAAAGAGTTATACTCTGTTTCTTCTTATATCAGATCTTCTATAGTACTTCTTAAAGCTTATAACAACCGCTCTACCACGAACTCGCTCGATTTTTCGAATAAGAACCCGGCGATAGATTCATCGAAAAGCCCTCGATCATACGAGCATTTTGACCCCATCGCCGACTCCATACCTACCCCGTGTGGTGGTGGAGTTATCCAGCCAAACATGAATCAGACATTGTTTGAAACTCCTGTGTAGGATTATCCCCTGTTCACCCCTATCACAGCACAACCCCGGGCCAAATTGCTATGCAAATTGTAGGATAAAGAGAGCTAGTCATATGCATCAATCTTCTTAATTTTGAAAGATTCTCAATCTGTACTTGTGAAGATAACGTGACTCATCACTCAACAAACTCATTCACTCAACGCACTTCAAAAAGCACTCTATAGAGCTGTTAATTTTCAATCATAGCACAACAATGCAATAAGATATTAATATTATTTATTAAAGATTAAAACTATATGCAGAATACATTATATAAATATATATGATTAAATCAGAGAATGATTACTTGGCCTAATAATCCCCCTGAAATGTGAAACTCATGATTTTGAAATGATTGAATCGGATCGCGGTGTCAAAGATGTCAGAGAAGGAATATCATTTAATTCCATAAGAGAGACCTGTGTGTGATACTTATTACTGCTTTCAGAAGGTTGTATAGAGCTTCTACAGTGTTTTAAGCTCACTATTAATCTTCTTGTAGACCTTGTTAAGATCTCTGTGAATGTCTGCTTTACTAACTGTGCTTCATGATGTTTAGCAGCATATTCTTTCTTCTCTTTTTACAGTTGAAGCTTTCATTCATCTCACTGTTGCTTCTCTATAAGATGTTTAGCTGTAGATGCAGCTTTAATCTTCTTATAATATTGAGCAGCTTCTAATCATTGCTTCTCATGTTATTTCTTTCACTTCATGAGCTCTATCTACTTTTACTTATAAAGAATCACTTATTGAAGCTTCATATTCTTATTATTATTATTATTATTCTTCAATTATAGATGTATGCCGTCAGAGACTATGACATCTACCTGAGAACTTTTAGTTCTCAGGGTTTTTCCTATATCTGTAAAGTTAACTATTATACATTCATCAATTTCAGATATGTAAAATCAGAAAATTCCAGCTCAGAATACAAAAACTGTTTACAAATTGCAGTGTTTTAACATCTTCTGATACTTTGAAATCATTTGACAATATCAGGACAAAGGAAAAGAGAACACAGTCTTAAAGATAGACACATTAAATAGATAGATAGAAAGAAATTAAAAGAAAAAGATAAAGTAAAGAGAGACTGTAACAAAACAAATTATTAAAAGACAGTATATAGCTGTTGTAACAGACTATATCTGATCAATTTCCTTCTCTTCATATTCAGATATTTCTGAATTTAGCCATTTTCATGTAGCTGCTTGAGTTTCTGATAGAAAGTCTATTAAGTATTTAATTCCTGTCTCAGTTGAGAATAAGAATCTTATATTTAATTGATTTAGATTATACTTCTGTTTCAATCTAGCTCTGAGACTATTGTATAATACATAGTGCATTATAATATACTCAGGATTCTTATTTGTATTGCAGAATGAGCATTCTATTAAGTCAAATCTATCATCAAATCTTTGTATATAAGATTTGAAATAGCCATGTTCTAGTTTTAGCTGTATTATAGATGAGAATATTTTCTTTTTACATTTAATTGAACAAGATTTTCACTTGAGTTTTGTTTCAAATCTTGAATAATGTATACTCTTCTTTTGTTTCTGCCAGCTTTCATTTCACTTATCTAAACAAGATTCTTTTATTTTTCTCTTTATAAAAGATCAAGACATAATTTTTTGAATAGATCTGTATAATTGTGCATCCTTTTTTGCAGCTGAATCAGCCAATTCATTGTCATGAATATTCATATAAGCAGGAACTTAGTGTAGATGAATTATCAGCTTTGATGTTCTTCTCTTTTTAATTTTCAAAACAGAGTTTAAGATCAGTTCAAGATTCATTTAATCATTATAAATCTGACTATTTCTAAGTCTTTTTAAAGCAGCTTGACTATCAGAAAATATTCATGTCTCTTTCAAACTATTTCCTCTTTTATAAGATTTTATTTCAATGAGTTTGAAAGCTTTCACTATTATAAATAGTTCAGCATCAAAGACTTCAGATTCACAGTCTAAATTTTAGAAATCTGAGATAAAATTAATATTATCTTCAGTATAAGCAATGTCTGCATCTAATCTATTCAAATTCTCATTTTTTGAGTCATCTGAATAAATCAGAATAGAGTCTTTTATATTGATTGTAAAAATTCTCTTCAAATAATCTTTATACTCTTTCTCTTTAGATAGTTCACTTATTTATAAGTCTATAAGAGATTCAAGCTTTTCTCTTCAGAGAGAAAACTTCTCATAATCAATTTTTTCAATATTTAAAGAAGAAAATTGATTTTTAATCAGAGAGTATAGTCTGTATAGTTGAGAAGACATTTTCTTTGAAGAATTATTTTCATTTCAATCAAGAAATCTATTTCAATCCTGTTCATTTCCAGAGTTAATTGATAGAAATGAAGAAGAGACTCTTTCTCTGATTATATGATTGAAGTTCATCTTTATAACTCTCAGAGTATAGTTCATACAGGCCTTTTCAAATCTAATAGCAGAAGAAGGAATTGAAGCTTCAATTTTCATTGCTTTAATAGAAGATGATTTGAATGCTCTCAGAATTCTTCTCAAGACTTTGTTTTACAGACTTTGAAAGAGTTCAGTGAAATTCTCTTGATTATTTCATCAAACTTGAACTTCATAATCAGCTACTGATGTAATACAGACTATATATAACTGTCTCATAGCCTGGAAGAATAAATCTCTCTCTGTATTTGATAGTCTGATTATGTTGTTCAATAGTCTTTCTGCCTTGACAGTTCTTTGTTGAATGTGATATTTAAAATTCAACTTAGAGTTTAACCATACTTCTAATCATTTGACATTTATACTGAGTTTAATCTCTCTATTTAAAAGAGTTAGAGATAGTTCTTTCTCATTGAATCTAGAAAAGAAATGAATTAACTCAGTTTTATTTATATCAAATTAAATTTGATTGATATCTGCTCTAACAAAGATTTTCTTTGCAGCTTCTTCAATCACTTTTAAATTCTCTTTGATAGTTTTTGAGCTGTAGACTGGATCAATATCATTCATATAACTCAGAGATCACACTATTCTCATATTTCTATTCTTGAATAGATATGCAGTGTATATTGCAAATAAAATAAGTGAGATTGAAGATTCTTATGATACTTCTATTTTTATCTCAGTCTTGTCTTATTTCATTCCATCAAAGAAAAGTTGTATAATTCTTTTAGATATAAAACAGTTAACTCATTTTATTAGAGAAAGTGACAGTTTTAACATCTTCAAAGTCTGAATTCACTTTGACTTTGAAATATAATCAAATGCTTCTTTTATATTAATAAAAACTGCAGTTGAGACCAGATCTTCATGCTTTACTATTTGAATATCATGAACAACTGAGAGAACAGTGTCAATTACAGAACACTGTTTTCTATCTCTCATTTATTCACTGAATAAAAGAGAATTACTGATAGAGCTTATAAAAAATAGTCAAGTAGTTATTATCTTTTCTAAAACCTTTTCTAGACAGTTCAATAGAGATATTACTCTATATAACTTAAGAATTAAAGTTTTTCTATTAGGTTTTGTAAGAATCACTTCAGTGGCTTCTCTTCAGCATTCAGAATGATATTCATTTTTCAAGAGATTGAAAAAGAGCTCAAAATATTCATTCTTTAAGTAGAAGTATGTATTTTGAATAATCAAGTGATTAATTGAATCAGGCCCTGCAGCAGTTTTAACTGAACTTGAGAAGATAGCTGACTCTAATTCATCTTGAGTAAGATCAGGCCATTCCCAGTCATTTTCATCAATATAGTTGAGAAGTGATATATTCTCTTCCTCTGAATCTGAATCTAATAAGTTTTGAAAGAGACTTCTTATAAAAGCTTGACATTTTTTCTCAAAAGAGTTTGCTATATATAATTCATTCTGAAACTCATATTCTAAGGTTGAAAGTTTTGCTACACTTCTTATTTTAGTATAGTTAAAAGCTTTAAAATCTTTCTTTTCTTATGCTTCTTTAAGAAATTTATTCCAGCAGTCTGTTTTAACTCTTTTAATATCTGAAAAATATTCATTTCTGACAGCTTTGAACTCTTTATCAGAAATTATATCATTCTTTCAATCTCTTCTAGCAGTAGTCAATTGTTTTCTTTTAGATGTGATATTCTCATTTCATCAAGGTTTTGAATACTCAGAAGATTTTCTCTTTGAAATATTATCTTTAACACTTACTAGAATAATAGATGTAATGAGCTTCACTCTATTCTCAAGCATTTCATTTGAGATATCTTGACCAGGATTTCAATATAGCTCACTCTGTCTTTCAGATTTTAACAGTTTTATGCTTTCTTCAACTGCCTTTCAGTCAGCTTTTTCAAAGTTAAACTGATTAGAGAGAAGAGGGTTTTCACTCATTTATTTCTCACTCAGTTCAATATCAAATTGAATAATCTCATGATCTGATCCTGATGTCTCATTTGAATTAATAAATCAGTTTACAAGTCTTTTTTTCATTAGATTTTATGACATGAAGATTAGATCTATAATAGATTTCTGTTTCATGTCTTTTCTAAAGAATGTTTGTTGATCAGACTTGTTAACTAAATCTATTAAATGCTCAAAGATTCATTCAATCAGATTATCAGCTTTTACTGCTCTTTTATATTCTGAATTTTATCAGGGATCATATGCATTGAAATCTCCTGCAATTATAGAGTTTCTTGATGAAGTTATGTTCAGAAACTCTCTATTAATTATTCAGATGTTATTATTTTTCTTCAATAACTCTTCATTATAGATATTTATGAGCTGTATAGTATCAAACTCATTCTCTTTATCTATAATATCACTCATCAGAATATCAGGGTTAGACATGATATTAAATCTTAGATTAAATTGATATTTTGACCTCTTTCTTCCATAGATCACTACTCTTGACTTTATCTCAGACTTTTGAGGTATAAAGCAGTAGTAGCTTAAATGAGAAATGACATATTTTTGCTCAGTATTAAAATTCGGCTTCTGAAGCAGTTTAAAATCAACTTTTTATTCAAATGCAATTTGAAGATAAGAATAAATGCAATTTGAGTTTCTATTCACATTATTTTGAATAAATGTGATTTTTAAAGAGTTTTTAAACTTTCTTTATTATTTTTATTGTATATTCATACTAAAAGAGAGTAGAGTAGAATCTAATCACTATCATCAGATAGTAGATTATAACTATTCTGAAAAGTAGAAATCTCAACTGCTTGCATTATATCTAGTTTATCATCAGAGTCATTTCTCAATTCTCTAATCTTAACAGAAGTTTAAGAATTCAAATTCTGTTTACATTTAGCTGAAGAATTGAAGTTTGAAGATTTAGATAGTTGAGAGTTTCTGCTTTTTAAGCTTGCAGTTGTGAGTTTACTGGCTTAACTATTCTCTTCAGTTCTAGATTTGCTTTGAGCTTCATCTTTTCTCCAGTTCTTTTGAGTTCTTGGAGCAAACATATATTCTTTTGAGCTAGATGCATTTTTCTCTTTGCAATTAGAGCATTTAAGCAGAGTGTGTTGACTTATTTCATCTCTTTTTAAGCAAGTTTCATATTTATGCTCACTAGTTTTGTGATCTCTGACATAGAATGCACATTTTGAGTCTCTAAAACAGAAGATTGCAAAGTATTCATATCTTTGACAGTTTGAACACTGTGTTTGAGCTTTGAGATTTGTTCTTGAGTTTTTGTATTCATGAACTCTCATTTTCAAACCTGCTACTCTTACTTCAGAGATCTTTGACTGTTCAAGTGTCTTTATATATACTAGAACAGAGACATTTCTTCTGCTTTGTCTGAACTCAATTGAATTTAGTTATACAGGCTCTTTTCTCAGTTGAATAGAGTTGTATTCTTCTAATTCATTTTTAAGAAGTAGCATTTCTTCTTCACAGTCAAAAATTTCAACTAGAATATTATAAAGAATGAATTTGTTTCACTTTTCATCTCTTTCAGATAGAATTGTTGTGTTTAACAAAGATTCTACTGCTGATTTTCAGAGATTCTCATTCTGAATAAGGACTTCTCCACTGAATTCAGGCATTGTAGTCAGAATGATAGAGTTTTCAAAGAAGAATGACTCAATTGAAGCTATAACTAGTTTTTGAACTTCAATATCAGTCATTAACTGAGAAAAGAACTGCTGATTAATTTCATTTCTGATTCTGAAAATGAGATTTGAGTTTAGCTTGTTCCTTTGCAAGATGTCCTGGTTTGAGACTTTGAGAATAAGTCTTCTATTTCTGGAGATTTGGAAGCTTTTCTTCTTTTGCATTTTTTTCTCCACTTTTCTATGAATAGAAGTATGAGTATGATTCTTCTCAGTTTTCTCAGGATTTTGAGCATGTTTTGAGATAGCAGGTTTAGAGACAGCAGATTCAGCTGCTTGAGCATATGTTTTCTTCTGATTCAAAAAAGAAGAAGAAGTAGAAAAAGAGGAAGAAGAGCAAGATAAGAAGTCAGTGATTGTACTAAGCTTCATATTCTTCTTACATGTCTGATCATTCATTTTTGCAGCTTTATTAGCATCTGCTTACTCTCTCACAGTTTGTATCTTGATAAGAGAAAAGAATTGAGTAAGTAAGAGATTTAATGAATTAAGTAATCTTATACATTTATCTTGTTTGTATTATTTTCTCTCAATATTTAGAGTAGTCTGAAGATTTCTATTCTCTATTAAGAGAATCTCTCTGTTCAGAGCAATATTCTCCTCAGTATAGAGAATTTTTTTAATATCAACTGAAAGTCAGTGATGATATTGATTTGCCTGCTTTATCAGACCTTACAAAGCTTATATAGATGTAGATGTACACTGCTGAAGCAGTTCTGAGAATGTAAGTGAATGTGATTGAATCTTTTTGAGAATGCAGATAGAATCTATAGAATGTATATCAGTGATTATAAAGACAGATTTGATATTTTCTGCAGTTATAGAGATTTCTCATGCAGCATGAAATAATTATTAAAAATCTTGCTTTGTGATCTGAATAAACTCATAGCTAGAATATGTATAAAAATCTAGTTAATCTGAATATGTCTTTGTAAGTGAGTCAAATATTTCAATATCTAGTAGCTGTAAACATTGTGTAGAGTGAGGAGAAAGAATAGCAAGTAAAATTCAATTCTGATCTGTGTAATCAATGAATGTCATATTTATATGAGATGAATGATCATCTAATATAAGTAGATGATAATGATTTCTTACTTTTTACTTTGTATGAGAATTAAACACCTGTTTCAGCCAGATTAATTCGTATTCATTATTTCTTTATTCATTTTCTGAAGTAGTAAAGTATATCTGTATGGCGGGCTGCGCCCGATCAATCATATAGACTATTCTGTTACACACTCCACAGATTCCTACCGCTCCGATTCTCGGTCGCCGATCCTCGGCCGAAAACCTATGAAATTCCTATTCTTCCGCTCTGGAGCTTCACTGTGTACACCAGCATACATCACTGCACATGCATATAAATATTCACTCTGATCACTGATTCTCACACTTTCTCTTTCCTTTTCTTCTTTAACATTTTTCTCTTTGTTATATAAGTCCTATTTATTATACTGATCTATTCAGTGTAGGCCTCTTATACTAGAAAAAAATTCATCATCTTCTTATTAGAAATGATTATTCATCAAGAGATATCTGAATGCATAACAACATGTAAGAAAGAGAAACACAGTTAAGCAGACATTAAGTCTTCAGATAGAAGCTTGCTCATCAGTCACTCTGGCCCTGTAATAAGATCTTACAAGAGAATATCAGTGAAAGACCTGAGAGTTCTGACACTCAGATGTATAAGATATTCATATGATTACACTTCTTCAGATTTCACAGATATCACATATCTAACAAACAACATAATCATGTCTAATGATAATATGAGAGAACTCTTAAACATGAGTATAGAAGTGATATTACAGTGGCTCTGAGCAATGTTGAAATTACAACAGTAACAGATAGCAGACATACACATGACTCAACAACTTTAATATGAGGAAATTCAACAATGAACTCAACAGAGAACTCATGCAACTTCAGCATCTACAGAATCAAATACAAAAGTATTAAAAGAATACTTAGATGCTTCTACATATTTTAATACTTCTGATCTCACTCTCTACTCATTATGAAGAATAGAAATGCTTGTACAACTGAGTGTAGATGAAGATGTCATCAGTTTATTAATCAATCAAGATTGATATATCAATGAACAATTGAAGAATCATGTGAAACAGAAGTTTCATTCATGAATAAAAGCATGTGAACTCACATTGTGAACACCTGACAATATCATCAAACATCTTAATATTCTGTTTCAAGATACTGTCACACAACAGAAAGCATTGAATTGATTACAGATTACTCAACAGAGAAACACTTCTCTCACAACATTCATTTCTGACTTTGACACTCAGATCTTAGAAGCAGATAATCAATCTTGAAAGAATCAAATAAAGATCAGCATGCTTAACAAGATATTGACTTTTAAACTCTTACAGACTCTTATAAACATAAATAAAGACCTGACTTATGAAGGCTTCTGCACACAGCTCCAGACATTGAATGATCATCTTATCAAGCTCAAGAGTATACAGAACAGTGACAGAAGACATTACATTTTAGTCACTCATACATCTGTGCTGAAGAATAACAGTAATGATGCAGATGTCATGAACTGAATAGATTCAAATGTCTATACATAAGCAAGACTTTTCACTGTTCAAACAGGCTTCTGAGTTCCTGGAATCACTTCTGAAGAAGTCGCTGACTGATATCAATGTGAAGTATGCCTCAACTGTAATTAATCAGAACACATTGCTTTCAACTGTCAATTGACCTATGTGTCTCCTCACTCAAAGAATGAACCAGTGTCTGTCCACATCAACCACATTGCAGTGAAGAAAGATTCAGAAGATAACTATGAGAATATCTCAATGAAACGGGGAAAAGATTAGCTGCTGTTCAAATTCACAAACAGGAGCTTGAAGAGGTCAGATGACAATAATTTGAAGAGAAAATGACAATGAATGTGATTCTTGTATCTACTGTGATTGATAATATATATAATATGAAAGCCATGATAGATAGTGATCTATGCTACTATGCAATAATTAAAGCTTCAGTCATAAGATATCATAATCTTCAGCATATCTCCTTATCAAAACCTCAACTTCTTGCAGGATTTGATGATTCAAAAGATGTTTACACTCATTACATAGTGAAACTAAATATAGATGTTGAAGAACATTAACATGAAGATGCCTATGCATAGAAAGTTGATAATCGCAATTATAATCTTATGTTAGAACTTGCCTAGCTATCTGAATAAGACATCTTATTGAATGCTTAAAACAGGAGCTTGATATTCTCTAACAATGATAGAATTCATGAAGATAATATTTACAAGACTATGAACCTTACACAGATCTCTGCCAACACTTACAAAATGCTCTGAAAAAGAAGTCATCATCAAAATCACTGACAGAGTCACTGGCAAAATCACTGATAGCAGAATCATATATCAATCTATTCCATCAGCCTGGCTGATATTAAGAAAGCTCTAGAGAAGTTATTCTGTACTACAATAACAGATTCTCATACAAAAGTCTCTTAACAATATTATGAATATCTAGATATCTTCTGACAAGATAATATTATGAATTTACTCCTCTTACAAGGTTCAGGAATAAATCACAGTATCAAGTTAGAGAAGCAGAATGATAAGAACTCTGAATTATTATGAGACTCTCTTTTTAATATGTCTCAAGATGAACTTCTTCTTCTTCAGAAGACACTCAATGATCTGTTGAATAAGAAATTCATACATATTAGTAACTCTTCTACTGTGACTTCTATTCTCTTTGCAAAGAAACCAGATGAAGAACTTTAATTCTGTGTAAACTATCAAGATCTGAACAGATTGACAAAGAAAGATCATTATTTCTTATCTCTCATCAATGAAATCTTAGCATATATCAGATAAGCTCAATGATTTACAAAGTTAAATGTTATCATCACATTTCATAAGATTTGTATCACTGAAGAAGATGAATGACGTACAGTATTTTGAACATGTTATAATCTCTTTAAATGAGTAGTCACACTCTTTGAACTGATTAATGCTCTTAGTACATTTCAGAAGTATATCAACTGAGTACTTTGAGACTTTCTTAATAAATTTGCATCTACTTATCTAGATGACATTTTCATCTTCACTGATGAATTCAGAAAGAAATATCAAGAGTATGTGTGAAGAGAATTACAACAATTATAAGAAGCAGAACTATTAATTGATATTAACAAGTGTGATTTTGAAGTTAAAAGTACTAAATACCTAGATTTCATCATAGAAGCTGGCAGGAGAATTCAAATGAATTCTGAGAAGATCTCTGTCATTCTTGAATAAGAAGCTTCACACACTGTGAAAGATATATAAAGCTTCATTGAATTTGCTAACTTCTATCAGTAATTTATACAAAACTTCTCAGATATCATGAGATCACTTACAGAACTCATTAAGAAGAACTCAGTATTTCAATGATCAGCAGATGTCAAAGCTGCATTTATACAGATAAAGAAGATATTCATTAATATCTCTCTGCTGATAATATTTAATTCTGATCATGAGATAGTTGTTAAAGCTGATTTCTCTGACTATATTACAGAAGAAGCTATATTATAATATAATGATGAAGATGTCTTACAATCATGCATGTTCATGTCTAAGAAACTGAGTTCTGCTGAATGTAATTATAAGATCTATAACAAGAAACTTCTCAGAATTGTACACTGTCTAGAAGAATGAAACTTCAAACTCTGAAGTATCTCTGAATTTAAGATAATCACAGATTATAAGAATCTCAAGTACTTCACAACTACTCATAAACTCACTGAATGACAGATGTGATGATCTGAGTTTCTAAGTCACTTTCATTTTATGATACACTACTGCCCCGGCAGTCAGAACTTGATGACAGATGCTCTCTTATGACAAGAATAAGATATGTCATCTGATATGACAGACATGCACTGAATGAATTAAGAACACTAACTCTTGAATCTGAAGATATTAGTTGATTACAATGAGATCACTTATAACACTATACACACTTTATCAGTCAGAACACTCTCTGAATCTACACTGAATAAATTATGATATACAACAGTTCAAACTGATGAACTTCTTCAAGCACTCACTGAAGCAGTATGTTAAGAAGCACTCTGATTTTCCTCAGAACTATGTATAAGAACTGATATCTCAGAATATTCAATCAATAATAATATCACTCTATAATTCTGTAAATAACACTGAGTCTCTCACTCTGAACCCTTACACACTCAGATAATACAGAAGATGCATGATTTGTATATAACTGGTCATTCAGGCTGTGAACAACTGTATAGAATGATCTTCTGAGAGTTCTACTAATCTGAGATATTAAACAGCATCAGATGCTTTATCTGAAACTGCAACTACTGTTCTTTCATTATCTTATGAAAGAACTGTAGAAAAGATTTACTGAAATCACTCAATATCTCTGATAAAATCTGATGAGATGTAGTAATTAACTTCACTATTAATCTATCTGAGAGTAAGAGTTATAAGAATATTCTATTATTATTAACTGATTAAGTAAAGATGTAATATTGAAATCTTGTGATAAGATAAATGCTAAACAAGTCACTAAAGCCTTCTTACAGAGTTTATTCTATCAGATGCATGAGTTACTGAGATCTATTATATCAGATTAAGACTGTCAATTCATGAGTACTCTCTGAACAAGAATCTGTCAAGTTCTTAAGATTATACATTGTTTGTTAACTGTCTATCACTCTGAGACTGATGATACATCAGAATGAATAATTCAGACTGTATAGAACTATCTTTATAAGTTCTGTAATTATTCACAGAATGATTGATATGATCTTCTTCTACATGTAGAGGTTATTATTAATAATCAAGATGTTATTTCAACTGATGTAAGCTTATTCTGTCTTACACACAGTTATTATATGAAGATGTTAAATCTTCTAGAGATCACATAGTTCATATCAAACCTCTGCAGTCTGATTCAGATCACTCATAATATAGTAATAAAGCTTCAAGACATCTATGACTGAGCAGAAGTCTTCATGACAAGCACTGAACAAGATTAAGAAGATCAAGTTAATATTCAACAAGATTCTGCAGAGCAGTATAAGATAGAAGATCTTATATAATTAAATCTCAAGAATATATGAATCACACATTCAACTCATATATTGAATTATCACCATGTGAAATACACAGTGACAGAGATTCTAGACAGTTATAACTATTATCTTGATACTTCATCAGAGATTTATAATGTGTTTCATACAAGCTTGCTTCACTGTGCTGTCACTGACTCATTCTCTTCTCAACTGACTTTCAACTGGCAGCAGCCAGGGATTGTAGGAGAAGATAATGAACTTGAATGAGAGATTGAGAATATTCTTGATGAGAGACCCCGCGGCTGCAGCTGACAATATCTTGTAAAATGAGTCAGGTATAATCATCTGACCTGGACTCTGAGTTCTGCATTATCTCAGACCGCGGCCCTTGACTAATGAGAGCTACACATAACCAGGGAAAGAGGGGGCTAATGTGGCAGGCTGCGCCCGATCAATCATATAGACTATTTCATTACACACTTCACAGATTCCTACCACTTCAATTCTCAGTCATCAATCCTCAGCTGAAAACCTATGAAATTTCTATTCTTCCGCCCCAGAGCTCCACTGCGTACACCAGCATACACCACTGCACATGCATATAAATATCCACTGTGATTGCTGATTCCTGCACTTTCTCTTTCCTTTCCTTCTTTAATGTTTTTCTCTTTGTTATATAAGTTCTATTTATTATACTGATCTATTCGGCGTAGGCCCCTTACAATCTGATTCTTTTTAGAATCAAAATCTTCAAGTCATGTATCTTGCATATCTCTTGATTCTCTGTGACAAATAAGTACAGATGAAATTGTAGTTTCATCTGTATAAATATCAGTAAGCAGAGAAATGAATTCTCTACTGCTATTCTGTACTACTTCAATTGTATACTTCCATTTAAGAGCTTCTATAGAAATGATTCACTTGAGAGTACAAAGAAGGCCAAGAAGAAAGCCTTTTTCATTGAAATTGTAGGTGTTCTGAGATAGAATATTATACTGCTTGATCTTCTTCTGCAACTATGCAATAAAAGTTAGTAAAAAGCTCATAAAATTATACATGAAAAGAAGTAAAAAAACTGCAATTATAAGAATAAAGAATTATTCAAAATAGTAGCTATTATCTGTCTGTTTTCTCTTTTGATTCAGAGCACAAAGACAGATACTCTTGATCTTTGTTTTATACTGCTTGCAAAAGTAAGACACTCAGTTGATTTCTACTTATGTCTTGATAATCTTAAATACAAAATTGCAAAGTATTTGAGATGTTACAGAGAAGCTGCAATTGAATAACTAATTAATATGAAATAGAAGACATTGTTCTTCAGTATTTGTAAGATTCTAATAGTAAGTTAATGTTATCTCTGTTCTGAAGACCTGTTGACCTTTGAATCACTGCATCAAGATAACACAATTGATTCTGAATTCCTTTGCAACCACAGCATATTTAGGAATCAATTGTTGATTCAATTGAGTGATTGCTTGCTTCATAATTGCTTTGTTGAGTGGCATGATGAGTGGTTGAAGTTGAAGAGTTGCAGAGATTCATGGAAAAAATAGCAGTTCGTTGAGTGGATGAGTTCATTGAGTGATGAGTCACGTTATCTGAGAAGCAATCTCTGCGAACACCCTGTCCATCATTGATGTTTCAAAACATCAATGCCAAGTCTCACCCTTGTACCGCTCTTTCCAATCTGGATCATCCCTGGCAGAAAAATACAAAAAGATACCTTGACAATAATATCAAGCACATAATCAATGAATACATCTGAAGTGCAATCTCTGTGAAAACTCTGTCTGTCTTCAGTGTATCAAGACATCAATACCAAGTCTCACTCTCATATCACCTCTTTCAATCTGACTCATTCTTAGCAGAAAAACACAAAAAGATACCTTGATGACAGTATTCAATATATAATCAGCAGACAATGAGTTAACAGCACATTAATAACTATAAAATCAGTATATTTCAAGACCTGACTGAGTATTTGATCTCTGCACAGTCAGATATATTAAATCTAGTTTTAATATCTTAATATTCAATAGATTCTGTAAGAGATTGAGAATAGCAACACTAGATTTCAATTAAATTTGAGAATTAACTCTATATTAATATAATTATTGACAAAGTCTTCTATTTTAAGATATAAATAACCAGTTCCTCTCCATCTCACTGATAATATTTATATTATGATATAGAAACAGACTTATATTCTCTATAATATCAAGACTATAAAGAGAGACAGTCTTGATAGAGAGTATATAGTAGTGTATATCTTAGCAGTTTCTATCTCATTTTTCTGCAGCAGTTAATGTAAAAAAAAAAAAATCTTAGAAATAGTTTTTTAATTCTCTTGAAAAAGAAAGATGTTTTTCTCTGAATTTTATATAATATTCTTATAAAGAATTAAAAACAGAGTTATTTTCTATTATAATTTCATATTCTTTTAAATAAGAATTACTTTTTCAGTGACTGAAGAGCTTTCATTAATACTTAATTCTTTTTTACACTTTTTATTAACTGATTTGAGTTGCACACTTGTTGTGTGAGAAGAATTGAATGATTTAGAATAAAATTGAATAGTTTTAATCAATTTCTCTGCAAAAAATTGATTTATTTTTTATCAGTTTTTTTCTCAAAAACTGTTATATCATCTGATTTATTATCAATTAATATCATACTTTTTCTCACTATATCTCAAGAAAGAGATTGTGAAGATTTTATTGATTTACCTCAAAAATCAATTTTAGTTTATTAGATTCTCTTCAAAAATCTAATCTAGTTACTGAACTAGTGTGAAAAAAATCAGGTATTTTATACATAAAAGTTTTTTATTCTTCTTTTAAAACAGTCCGATCAACCTTTCATTGAGTGAGAATGATAAGTTCAAAAATACACTCAGTTGATGTGAAAAAAGATGCTTTCTCAAATACTATTCCTGAGATTGAAATTCTGAAGAGAAGAAAAAAAGAAGAAATAGAGAAATAACAAGTTCTTGAAATACAGAAACTTGAGAAAGTAAGTAAGATTCTTGAGAAGCAGTGTCTGAGTGAGATGAATGAAGAAGTTCTGTTAATTCTTCATACTCAGACTAGACAACTACAGGAGATGATCAAATTCAAACTTGAAATTTCAAACACAGTTTAAAAAACATTGAAAATTTCTAGTACAATCACTGACTCTTCATTTTACTCTCTCTCTTTTTCTACTTTGTCTTCTTCTTCTTTAAATCAGAAGAAAATATATGCTTAAGCAGCTGAATCTGCTAGCTTCAAACCTGCTGTGACTAAATCTGCTGTCTCAAAATCTGCTCAAAATTATGAGAAAACTGAGAAGAATACTGCTCATGCTTCTATTCATAGAAAAGTGAAGAAAAAAATACAAAAAGAGAAAAACTTTCAAATCTTCAGAAATAGAAGACTTATTGTCAAAGTCTCAAATCAGAACATCTTGCAGAGAAACAAGCTAAACTCAAATCTCATTTTAAGAATTAGAAATGAAATTAGTCAGCAGTTCTTTTCTCAGTTAATGACTGATATTATAGTTCAAAAATCAGTTATAGCTTCAATTGAGTCATTCTTCTTTAAAAACTTCATTATTCTGACAACAATGCTTGAATTCAGTGTGGAATTCCTTATTCAGAATGAGAATCTCTGAAAATCAGCAGTAGAATCTTTATTAAACATAATAATTCTATCTGAGAGAGATGAAAAGTGAGACAAATTCATTCTTTATAATATTTCACTTGAAATTCTTTTACTGTGAAGAAGATAGGCTAGTTCTTAAGAATGAATTAGAAGAATATAATTCTATTCAACTGAGAAAAGAGTCTGCATGACTAAATTCAATTGAGTTGAGACAAAGTAGAAGAAATGTCTCTGTTCTAGTATATACAAAGACATCTGAATAATTAAAGATCTCTGAAGTAAGAGTAGCAGGTTTGAAAATGAGAGTTCATGAATACAAAGACTCAAGAATGAATCTCAAAGCTCAAACACAGTGTTATTATTATTATTATTCTTCATTTATAGATGTATGTATGATTCAGAAGAACGTACAACCGCTGGATAATAACGCGGCCGCTTCCGAACTTGCTTACGAATGTAAAGAGGCCATAGCGGCCATCAATTAATTTAGTGTACAGTATATAAGAAGTCAGTGTACACCTGTAATCATATGCTGACTCAAGCAACCTTTGAATCACATCTGATAGCATGTCTAAAAACTGGTGTGAAGTGCAGGCTTCTTCAGAGTGTGATAATTTCATCTACAAAGTGATTTGTTGTTATCATGTCAGAGTGATTCTAGAATATCTCAAAAGATAGCATATAATAAGCAGTGAGCAGAAGAGCATCTGATTGATGATGCTTTGCTTATTAAGGGAAAACTTCACACTCAGACAAATGTCACATATGATATGTGAACAGATGAGATGTGAGAAAGAGAATGAAAGCAGTGAATCAGATTCAAAGAAGTTCACTCTCTACTCAAAAGAAGAATAAGAAGAAAGGGAAATAGTCATCACTGAAGTTATACAATGATAACAGAAATCATATAACAAGATAGTGATATAACAATAGACATTGTACAATCAATAAGAAATCACTGAAATGAATATCTTCTCTAGTTAATATGAACAACATCCTTCTCTGCTATCTGAATCAGAAGATATGCAGAATCTCTCAGAGAGTTTACTTAAAGTAGTAAGAAAAGCAGCTGAAATCACTGAACTGAAATCAAAGCTCTGTACATGTACAAGAATTCTAAATAAGATCAAGGCCTTATGTACACAGTGACAGACTGAGGTGAAAGTTAAATAACAATTGACATTCACAATGAATTAAGTATTCACTATGAAGAGCTTCACTGACATAATCATCATCATCAATAAGAATAGAGAAAACCAGGTCTTAGATCTGCAGCAGAAGATTGAATATTTACACAGACAGATAACTACACTGAATCTGAAGATCTCATTATAATCATTCATAATCTCTTCAGAAGTATACACATCATTGAAGACTACTGTGCAGAATGAGAATCTGAGTATGAAATATATCAAGTCAGAAGATCTGTCAGAGCTATTAAGCTTCAATGATAACTGAAAAAATGATGCTGCAATCAGCTGACTAAGTCAGATATAATTATATTATCAGATTGAATGTAAACTCATAGACAGACAGTCAACAGAATTTTAATAAGTCTTAAGATCTACTGCATTTCTACATGAAAAAGTGAAGTCATTATAAATAACTGATGAAAAGATGAATCTTACAGATCTGAAGTAATATTCATTCTTATAAATATGAAATGAGTTTTTCAAATGAATCTTACACAGCTTTGAGAAAGTAAATGTATGAGACAAGTATTATAAACACTTCACTGAGTGTAGATATGTGAGTAATCTTATATTATACTTCACATACTTAAGCTTACACTATCTTACATTGAATGAAGAGCTTTCAACATCTTTCTGTTTACAGATCTTCATTCATAATCTTACACTCAAGTTGAGAGTGAAATGAAAATGCTTAATCTCATAATCAGATATAATGAAAGAAGTATATAATATTCTTATTATACAGGAACAAGTGAGTCAATTGTAACAGAAAATACTGCAATCAAGTATATCTCAGTGAAGAATGAGTAATCAGACTTCTATAATACAAGTCACACATCTGAACACAATGAATCTAGATCTGAATGTCATTACTAAAGCACTGAATTCCCTGAAAAAGAGATTCTCTGAGTGAAAATCTTGATATTATAAGCATCAAGCTTGCTTCAACTTCAGATGTTAAAATCATAATATAAAAGATTACATACAGCATGCACAGTCAAGAGAAGTAAGAGAGTTAAAAAACTAGCAGAATCAATAAGCTCAGAGACACTCACTGATATTCTGTGAAAAGTCTTTGAAGTGAAAGAGATGCCTGTGTTAGATGATTCTCTGAATTCTATGAATGTCAAGAGAAAGCAGGCTTCTGAATGAGATGTGAGTGAGAATGATGAAGTGAATACTCATCTCAATGTCTTAAGACCTGAAATGTTAATGTATAAGAGACACTTGAATAAGAATTGAAAGATGGCTATAAAAGTGTTAGCAGACACAGAAGCTTCTATATAATATATTAATAATTATATAATCTGAAGACTGAAAGAGATTTATCAAGTGAAGAATTTCTGATATATATGAATATCTGATAACTGATATTTGATATCATCTGTAAGAGTAAGAGTTCTCTTGCACTTCAGAGAATGATCTTGCTATATTTGAGTGTGAGAGCTGCAGAATGTGAAATACAATCTTATTCTCAAACTTGATTGATTTCAAAGATTTAATTCACAGATTCAATGATGTACATGTTATATGCAGTTGACTGATAAAAAGAAAACAGTTCATATGATTCTACTAACTGATATAAGAAGGACATTTCACATCTCTGATATAGAAGAGTTAAATCTGCTTATGTATTAATAAATAAAGAGAATGATTTACAAGATCTCATCTGAAAGTATTCTGTATATAATACAGAATCTGAAAGTGAAGAAAACTAAGATAAAGAATATACAGAAGAACAAGTGTATGAAGAAGCTTCTGAAGAAGTATAAGAAGGTCTTTCAAACAGATCTTTCACTGAAATTGCTGCCAGAATGAGGATTTGTACATGAGATTGACACAGAGAATGTGAAATCAGTCAATCAGAATACATACTCTCTGTCACAAATGCATCTTGAAGAACAGAAGTAGCAGATCACAGACCTTCTAAAATATGATCTCATACAACTCTCATCAAGTGCGTGAGGCTTCTCAGTTCTATTTGTGAAAAAGATGAATGAGAGGTGACAGATGTGTATCAATTATCAAGTACTTAATAAACTTATGATCAAGAATGAATATTCACTGTCACAGATTCAACAACAGTTGAATATAATTGAAAATGTCTGATATCTATCAAAGATCAATCTTCTCTCAGAATACTGGCAGATTTATATAAGCAAACTGTCAGTTCTGCAAATCATGTTTAATACACAATGAGAGAAGTTCAAATTTCTGACAATGTCATTCAGTCTGACAAATGCATTCATCATCTTTTAAATGATAATGAATATGATTCTTTATAAACAGAATGAAATCTCATATCTTATATATCTTGATGACATTCTAGTCTTTTTAAACTCATATAATGAATATCTGAAGCATCTCAATGAAGTGCTTACAACTCTGACAGAGTATAAGCTCTATATCAAATCAACAAAGTGTGTATTTGAAACAGAAGAGTTGAAGTTCATAGAATATATAGTGAGTGATAACTGTATATATCTCATCTC
The DNA here is from genome assembly GCF_000003855.2 of Blastomyces gilchristii SLH14081. Lineage (NCBI taxonomy): Eukaryota > Fungi > Ascomycota > Eurotiomycetes > Onygenales > Ajellomycetaceae > Blastomyces > Blastomyces gilchristii. Next base: position 5,288,789 of record NW_003101680.1, read on the forward strand.
AGAGAAATTGAATGTCATAGTGAATTAGCTGTGACTGAGAAATATACATTATATACAACAGTTTCTTGAGTTGATCTCATATTACTGTAGATTTATCAAGAATTTCACATGAATATCTGCATCACTCTCAGATCTCTTAAGAGAAATAAATGCAAATCTGTGAAAGAAGAAGTTTTATTCAATCATCTGAAATACTGTATATGAAGAGGCTTTTCTCACATTGAGAGAATATATAATAATATTCTTACTACTTATTTAATCAGATTATAATAAATCTGTCTACATTGAGATGAACACATCTGAATGAGCTATCAAAGGCGCTCTTCTACAGATGAGTAAGAATGACAAGCTGCATCTGATAATGTACAATGATAGGAAACTATTGAGTACTGAGCTCAATTACTCAGTGTATGAAAAGAAATTACTAGTGATCAAGCATGCACTGGTGTTATGAGATAGATATATTGATAACAGATATATAATAACAGTGATCATAGATCATGAAAGCCTCATCTATCTACAATCAACAATAAAACCTTTTAAATGCTTAGTATATTGAATCTCAGAGTTTTAAGTGTATAATCTTCATATTAAGTACTGAAAGAGATTGAATACTATGATATCTAATACAATCAGTTGCAGATCTGATTTCATAAGTGAGGATTCTACAAATCAGATATAAGAGAAGTTTGTATTAAAAATGCTGAGAGAGTGCAAGGAATCAGAATAAGTAAATATAATGATCTCTTACTTAAAGAATGATAAGATGTCAGATGACAAGCATCTTATGAAAGTAGTAGAAGAGATGCTTCTGAACTTTAAGCAGAGAGAATTGAAAAATGATGTTGTGCTTTATCACAATCTAGAATATGTGAAAGCTCTCTATCTAGAATATTCATTTAGATATGACTTAATGACTTGTATGCACAAGGAATTCAGTCCCTTAGAAAGCTCTGAACTCATGAGTATACTCAAATTAAGAGTATACTGACTAAGCATGGCTGAGAATATTCAGGTATACACTCACAAGTGCCTGAATTATCAGGTCATGAAAGAATCTAAGAAAGGGTTAGAATGTGAGAAAGTACAACATCAGATAAAGTGTATGATACAATCATTTGAATGATGAGAAGTGAATCTCATAGATATATTACTGTGAACATTAAATAGAAATTGATGAATAATCACTGCTATTGATTATACTACTGACTGACCAGTTGTGAAAGCAGTTACAGAGATGATAGAGATAATAGTAGTAAAGTTTCTATATAATGAAATCTATATTAACTATGAAATGCTGTGTGAGATTCTAACTGATAATGATTTGAATCTTGTAGAAGAAGTGATGAGGCATTTCATAAGTCAGTTACAGACAAGATATTGTAGAACAACATCATATCACTCACAGATGAACAGAAAAGTAAAACACTTGAATGAAATCTTGAGTAACATGCTGATGAAATATCTAGTGAACAAGTCTATAAGATTATGAGATGAATATCTCAGTCAGATGCTATTCGTCACATGAATTCAGCAGCATGCAGTCTTCAAGTGTTTATCATTCTATCTATTATATGAATTGCATCCACACATTCTGAAGAATGCTTTGAAAAAGATGAAGAAGAGAACAGCAGTTATGAATGCAGTAGTAGCAGTTGTGAACACAACAGTCACAGATGTGAAATCAAGATTGAAAGAGATCAGTTATACATATATAAAAGCTAATAAGTTACTTCTGAACTGAGTAATTCAATTGAAAAGAATACAAGACTCAGTAGTTAAGGAATTGAGTCTCAAGATGAAAATATAAGTTCTCATATACAATGAGAGCTCTGAGAAGTTTCAATCTAGATGATTTGAGCTCTATAAAATACTCAAATCACATTCTCTGACAGTATATGTATTGAAAGAATCAGAGAGACAGATTTTACACAATTTAATAAATAATTCATATCTTATGAAGATAAAGATATAAGATCTGAGCAGATTATAATCATTTACAGCACTCACATCAGTATTAAAGAAGAAGAGACTTATAATGAAAAAGTCTCACAAAGTAAGAGAAATTATAAACACTTATGAATCAGATAATCTCACTTATTCTGATCTTTTCACAATTATAAGAAAAGAATGAGAAGTAATGAAGAAATCAGATGAATATCACACTTCAATAAGTGATGAGACTGTAGTCAGTCATATGATAATGTGCTGCAGATAGCAGATACAATGTGACAAAGAGCAGTCTCAAAGCAGCAGACTTGTACATAAGTCAGATTACAGAAGAAAAAGAAATTCAGAGTTGAATTCAACTGTTTATATCAGTTCAATTGTAGAGACAATAGAGGATGAATTATTTAAAACATCTGCAGATACATGAGATTAAGTCATCTTGACTTCTGAAGATGCTCAGAGATCAGATGAGATTAGTTTCAATGAGCTGTTCACTGTAGTGATCTGAGCAGATGAAGAGAGACAGTATAATGTGTAAGACAGAATCACAAAAGATAGAAGCTGCTGAACCTAGTCACTGAATACTGTATTATATAGAGATTGTGTAAGAGTAGTGACTAGCAGACAAAGAAAAAGTATAAGAAAAGAAAAGAGATAATAAATTGATTATCAACTGTAAGAGTCAGTGATAAAAGACAAATGTTATCATATATATCTTATTCATTTTTATATATTACACATTTAATCTATTTTCAATGTCACATCATCTGAAAAATGCTAAAAATAAAGAAAATCTCAAAACTTGAGATCTGTAAGGAATTTGAGAACTGTAAGCTACTCTCACAATAATACTGTGCATGTCTCTGATTTCTCTACTGCTCTGTGTATGACATTAATATCATTTATCACAAGATTGACTGAAATGCCAATATAGAAATGTTTATGCATATACATAGAAAAATTGAAGAAGAGCACAGAATATGCAGGATCAGAAGTCAGAACAGAGAGAGCAGAGACAGAAGAAATGAAAGAAGAAGAAGATACAGAACTGAATGAATGATGACAGAAGTCATCTAGAGCTGAATACTTATAATCTAGTATATATATCATCTTCTCTGCAGAAGAGAGAGAGAAAGTGATGAGAGAAGCTTGAGAGTGAGAGAGAATAGTCTCAGCAGTGTTATCATCTTCAATTAAAATAATCTCTGACACTGAAGTAACTAAGAACTATTGTTAGTATATGAAACTGTAAAAGCAGAGATAATAATTATCAAATAAACATCTACTGATCTTAGAATTATATGTATAATTACAACATGCATGAGACTTTTCAGAAAGAGAGAGAGAGATATGAGAGAATATAGAAAGTAGAATACAGCATGTAAACAGCTCATTTTCACAATGATATCTCAGATAAGGTGTACAAGTCTCACATCTGTGAGTGTAAAAGAGTATAACATTCATATTTCTGTTTCTGAAAACACAGATATTCTTTATCTGTATCACGAAGTTGAATGATAAATATCAGAGAATAGACTGATATGAGTCAATCATTCTGAAGATATTTATCAGAGTGAATGTACCTGTAATATTGAATTTAATAATTATAAAAAGTTTCTTAATATCTGTGAATGCTATGACTTTATATATAATAAAACTCATAACAATTTTCTTTAAGAACAGGAAAATCAGTGTCAGAAAGAGAAGATGAAAAAAGAAAAGACTTATAATCTTAACACTGTTAAGAGAGAGAGTGATTCTTCAGTATAAATGAATAATTATTTCATCATAAATATTTAAAATGAATATAATAATCAGTGTCTGCAGTCAAGCATTAGATAGTTGTATCATATATAGTCTTTGTACAATAAATTATTCTAGAGATTGATAAGAAGAGTGAGAGTATATACACTGAGAAATATAATTCATTAAGTCTATATAATATCTTCTTGAAATAGGGAGAGCTGATAATGAAAGCAGAGACAGCAGAATCAGAGAGAGCAGAGATAGCAGAAGTGAGAGAATCAGACACAGAGACAGAGGTAGCAGAAGCAGCAGAATCAGACACAGAGACAGATGTAGAAGATTGAGAGAGAGTAGCAGAGAAAGAAATAGAGAAGATAGAGAAAGACACAGAAGACTCAGTCATACATAACACAGACAATTTCTTTATTATCATGTTCTTCAAGTTCTCAATCAATAATTTAACATTGAGATCATAATCATCAGTGAATGTAGATCTGTCAACATGTGAAGATTCTATATAAATTAAAATAGAAATATCAGCATCTGCAGTCATATAAAATGATCAGAAAAACATGATCAGAAAAACATGATCAGATGCTGCTGAAGAAAAGAGAATCAGAGATGTATGAGAAGATGAAGAAGATATGTTATTTATAATAGTATATTTTAATGATTGTTAGAAGATAAACAAGTTCTGATCACATTTCACAATGTGTTATACTTACTGCTAATGAACTGCTTGATATGAGTACTGTAAGAATGCTTGTTATGAGAATGAGAAGCCATTGCTAGAAACATGTATAATGTGATAGATGAACAACAGATAGAAGATGTTGAACAGAAGAAGGAACAGAAATCTTGAATGAGATGATAGTATTTAATGATGATAATGATGAAGAAGATGATTGAAGAATGAGAAAAGTTAGTAAATAAGTGATATAATATAGTGAAAGTTTCTTTATGAGAATGTATGTGAGATGCTAGCCGAATCAGGGATAGGTCACATAATCGTGAACACTAGTGATATGCTAATCCGCATGAAGCTCAGGTGTATGTCATGGTCATGTGAGTGTGGCCAAATCTGGTGAGGAAGAATGTGGTTTGGAAGAATGTATGACTGCTGAATAATAACGCGGCTGCTTCTGAACTTGCTTATGAATGTAAAGGGGCCATAGCGGCCACCAATTAACTTAGCGTACAGTATATAAGAAGCCGGCGTATGCCTGTAATCGTACGCTGGCTCAAGCAACCTTTGAATCACATATGCAGTCAGAGACTATGACATCTACCTGAGAACTTTTAGTTCTCAGGGTTTTTCCTATATCTATAAAGTTAACTATTATACATTTATCAATTTCAGATATGCAAAATCAGAAAATTCCAGCCCAGAATATAAAAAGTGTTTATAAATTGCAGTATTTTAACACCTTCTGATACTTCAGAGCCATTTTATAATATCATAATAAAAGAAAAGAGAACACAGTCTTAAAGATAGACATATTAAATAGATAGATAGAAAAGAATAAAAAAGGAAAAGTAAAGAAAGACTATAACAAATCAAAATTATTAACAGATAGTATATAGCTGTTTTAACAGACTACATTCAATTAATTTACATCTCTTCATATTCAGATACTTCTGAATTCAGCTGTTTTCTTATAACTGCTTAAGTTTCTGATAGAAAGTCTATTAGATATTTAATTCCTGTCTCAGTTGAGAATAAGAATCTTATATTTAATTGATTTAAATCATACTTCTCTTTCAATCTGACTCTGAGACTATTATATAATGCATAATATATTACAATATACTCACAATTTTCATTTGCATTGCAGAACAAGCATTCTGTTGAATCAAATCTAGTATCAAATCTTTGTATATAAGATTTGAAATAATTATGTTCTAGTTTCAGCTGAATTATAGATAAGAATATTTTCTTTTTACATTTAATTATACAAGATTTTCACTTAGATCTTATCTCAAATCTTGAATAATGTATACTCTTCATTTGTTTCTGTCAGCTTTTATTTCACTTGTTTAAATAAGATTCTTTTATCTTTCTCTTTATAAAAGACCTGAACACTGTTTTTTGAATAGAATTATCTAATTCTGAACTCCTTCTAGCTGCTGAATCAGTCAATTCATTGTCATGAATATTCATATAAGCAGGAACTCAGTGTAAATAAATTATTAAATTTAATATTCTTTGCTTTTGACTCTTCATAACAGAATTTAAAATCAGTTCAAGATTTATTTAATTATTATGAATCTGACTATTGTTAAGTCTTTTCAAAGCAGCTTAACTATCAGAGAATATTCATATCTCTTTCAAGTTATTTCCTCTTTTATAAGATTTTATCTCAATAAGTTTGAAAGCCTTTACTATTATAAATAGTTCAGCATCAAAGACTTCAGATTCACAGCTCAAATTTTAGAAATCTGAGATGAAATTGATATTATCTTCAGTATAAGCAATGTCTGCATCTAATTCATTCAAACTCTCATTTTTTAAGTCATCTGAGTAAATCAGAATAGAGGCTTTTGTATTTATTATAGAGATCTTCTTCAAATACTGTTCATATCATCTCTCTTTAGATAGTTCATATATTTATAAGTCTATGAGAGATTTCAGCTTTTCTCTTCAGAGAGATATCTTCTCATGATCAATTTTCTTAACATTTAATAAAGAAAATTAAATTTTGATCAGTGAATATAGTTTATACAGTTAAGAGAGCATTTTCTTTGAAACACTATTCTCATTTCAATCAAGAAATCTATTTCAATTCAGTTCATTTTCTGAGTTAATTAATGAAAATGAAGAAGAGACTCTTTCTCTGATTATATGATTTAAGCTCATCTTCATGACTCTCAGAGCATAGTTCATGCAGGTCTTTTCAAATCAACTAGTAGAAGATGAAATTGAAGCTTCAATTTTCATTGTTTTAGTAGAAGGTGATTTGAATGCTTTCAGAATTCTTCTCAAAGCTCTGTTTTATAGACTTTGATAGAGTTCAGTGAAATTATCTTAATTATTTCATTAAATCTAAACTTTATAATCAGCTACTGAGATGATACAGGCTATGTATAATTGTCTCATAGCCTGAAAGAATAGATCTCTCTCAGTATTTGATAGTCTGATTACACTATTCAGTAGTCTCTCTGCCTTGATGATTCTTTGTTGAATATGATATTTAAAATTCAACTTAGAGTTTAAGCATACTTCTAGTCATTTGACATTCAAACTGGGTTTAATCTCTTTATTCAAAAGAGTTAGACTTAGGTTTTTCTCATTGAATCTTGAAAAAAAGTGAATTAGCTCAATTTTATTCATATTAAATTAAATTAGATTGATATCTGCTCTAACAAAGATTTTCTTTACTACTTTCTCAATCACTTCTAAATTCTCTTTGATTGTCTTTAAACTGTAGACTAGATCAATATCATCTATATAACTTGAAGATCTTACTATTTTCATCTCTCTATTCTTGAATAGATATGCACTGTATATTATAAATAGAACTGATGAGATAGAAGATTCTTACAGTACTTCTATTTCTATCTCAGTCTTATCTTATTTCATTTCATCAAAGAATAGATGTATAATTCTTTTAGATATAAAACAGTTAACTCATTTTATTAGAGCAAGTGACAGTTTTAACATCTTTAGAGTTTGAATTATCTTAGACTTTGAAACATGATCAAATGTATCTGTGGCGGGCTGCGCCCGATCAATTATATAGACTACTCCATTACACTCCATAGATTCCGCGAGAAGCTCCGATTCTCGGCCATTCTCGATCGCCGATCCTCGGCCGCTACGAACGCGTATAAATTCTCCCGCCCCGAAGCTCCACCGCGTACGCCACCACATACACATATAAATATCCACTTCAATCACTGATTCTCGCACTTTCTCTTTCCTTTTCTTCTTTAATGTTTTTCACTTTGTTATATAAGACCTATATATTATACTGATCTATTCGGCGTAGGCCTCTTATACTTGAAAAATGTTCATCATCTTCTCATCAGAAATGATTATTCATTGAGAAGATATCTGAACACATAATAACATGTAAGAAATAGAAAACAATCAAACAGTTAAGTGAACAACAAGTCTTCAGATAGAAGCTTGCTTATCAGTCATTCTGGCCCTGTAATAAAATCTTACAAGAGAATGTCAGTAAAAGATCTGAGAGTTCTGACATTCAGATGTATGAGATATTCATATAATTATACTTCTTCAGATTTCACAGATATCACACATTTAATAAACAACATGTCTAATGACAATATGAGAGAACTCTCAAACACAAGTATAGAAGTAATACCACAGTGACTCTGAGCAATGTTGAAATTATAACAGTAACAGATAGTCAACATGCATACAACTCAATAACTTCAATATGAGGAAATTTAATAATTAACTTAACAGAGAACTCATGCAACTTCAGCATCTACAGAATTAAATACAAAAGCACTGAAAGAATACTTAGATACTGTCATATATTTTAATACTTTCAATCTCACTCTCTACTCATCATAGAGTATGGAAATGCTCATAAAACTGAGTGTAGATGAAGATGCTATCAGTTCATTAATCAATCAAGATTGATATCTCAATAAACAATTAAAGAATTGCATGAATAGAAGTTTCATTCATGAATGAAAGTATGTGAATCAGCATTGCAAATATCTGATAATATCATCAAACATCTTAACATTCTGTTTCAAGACACTGTTATACAACAGAAAGAGTTAGATTGATTACAGAGTATCTGACAGAGCAACACTTCTCTCACAATATTCATTCCTGACTTTAACATCAATATTCTAGAAGTGAGTGATTAATCTTGAAAGAATTGAATGAAGATTAGTATGCTGAAGAAGACATTGACTTTCAAACTCTTACAGGCTTCTATAAGTGTAAACAAAGACCTGACTTACAAAGACTTCTATACATAACTTCAGACATTGAATGATCATCTTATCAAGCTCAAGAGTATACAGAACAGTGATAGAAGATGTTACATCTCAGTCACTTATACACTCACATCTGTGCTGAAGAATAACAATAACAATACAGATGCTATGAACTGAGTAGACTCAAATGTCTATATATAAGCAAGAGTCTTCACTGTTTGAACAGGCTTCTGAGTTCCTGAGATCACTTCTGAAGAAGTTGCTGACTGATGTCAATGTGAAGTATACATCAACTGTAATTAATCAGAACACATTGCTTTCAACTGCTGATTAATCTATATGTCTTCTCACTTGAGAGAAAGATCAGTGTCTTCTCACTCAAAGAATGAATCAGTGTCTGTTCATATCAACCACATTGCAGTGAAGAAAGATTTAGAAGATAACTATGAGAATGCTTCAATGAAACAGGGAAAAGTTTAGCTCCTGTTTAAATTTATAAACAGAAGCTTGAAGAGATCAGATAATAACAATTTGAAGAAAAGATAATAATGAATGTGATTCTTGTATCTACTGTGATAAATAAGATGTATAATACAAAGACTATGATAGATAGTAGTCTATATTACTATGCAATGATTAAATCTTCAGTTGTAAGATATTATAATCTTCAGTGTATCTTCTTATTAAAACTCTGACTTTTCACAGAATTTGATAATTCAAAAGATGTTTGCACTTATTATATAGTAAAACTAAACATAGATGTCAGAGAACATTAATGTGAAGATGTCTACATATATAAAGTTGATAATCTTGATTATAATCTTATATTAGAACTTGCCTGGCTATCTGAACAAGGCATTCTATTGAACACTTAAAACAGGAGCTTGATATTCTCTAACAATGATAGAATTCACAAAGATGATATTCACAAGACTATGAATCTTACACAGATTTCTGCCATCACTTATAAAATGCTCTGAAAAAGAAGTTATTATCAAAATCATTAACAGAGTCACTGATAAAGTCACTGATAGCAGAATCATATATCAATCTATTTTATCAGCCTGACTGATATCAAGAAAGTTCTAGAGAAGTTATTTCATACTATAATAACAGATTCTCATACAAAACTCTCTTAACAATATCATGAATATCTAGATATCTTTCAACAAGATAACATTACAAATTTACCCCTCTTTTGAGATGCAGGAATAGATCACAGTATCAAGTTAGAGAAGCAGAATGATAAGAACTCTGAGTCATCATGAGACTCTCTTTATAATATGTCTTGAGATGAACTTCTTCTTCTTCAAAAGACACTCAATGATCTGTTAAATAAGGAATTTATACATGTTAGCAACTCTTCTGCTGCAGCTTCTATTCTCTTTGCAAAGAAATCAGGTGAAGAACTCTGATTCTGTGTAGACTATTGAGATCTGAACAGATTGACAAAGAAAGATTATTATCTCTTATCTCTCATCAATGAAATCTTAGCATGTATCAGATAAGCTCAATGATTTATAAAGTTAGATATCATCACTGCATTTCATAAGATTCATATCACTGAAGAAGATGAATGACTTACAGCATTTTGAACATGTTATAGTCTTTTTAAATAAGTAGTCACACTCTTTGAACTGATCAATACTCTCAGTACATTTCAGAAGTATATCAACTAAGTACTTTGAGACTTTCTTGATGAATTTGCATCTACTTATCTAGATGACATTCTCATCTTCATCAATGAATTCAGAAAGAAATATCAAGAGTATGTGTGAAGAGTATTACAATAATTACAAGAAGCAGAACTATCAATCAATATTGACAAGTGTGATTTCGAAGTTAAGAGTACTAAATACCTAGGTTTCATCATAGAAGCTGGCAAGAGAATTTAAATGAATTCTGAGATGGTCTCTGTCATTCTTGAATGAGAAGCTTCATACACTGTGAAAGATGTACAAAGCTTTATTGAATTTGCTAACTTCTATTAGCAATTTATACAAAACTTCTCAGATATTGTGAGACCACTTACAGAACTCATCAAGAAGAACTCAGTATTTCAGTGATCAGTGAATAGACTGACTGTGTGACTGTGTCTGGGACCAGGACCAGAATATTTGATGATCTCATTACCATTTCAACTGATCTCATTACACTGTTTTAACATAAGATAGTAGTCTCATACTGTCTCAGTAAGACTTACTGTCTACTCTTGTCACATTTTTCAAATGAGATCATGATTTCCACTTCTCAATTTAAATTATTTTTATTGCTTTAAATGACTTTAAATCTCATTTGAGTGTTATCAAAAAGTGTTACTTTTTACAAAATTAAAAATAGTCTATAAAAAACCTTAAAATGTTTAAAAATAGTAACTTTATACTAAGAATAGAACTAAATGAGATTAAATGAGATCACTTTCTTATTTTTTCTAAGTCATGGTCTCATTTTGAGATCTGATATATAGTCACTTTGCATGTTTTTTTAATGATTAGTCCCAGCGGGATTCACGCTAAGAAATGTATAGAATCAGACTAAATGAGACCAAACGTGAAATTCATGATCTCAGTGACCAGTCTATCAGTGAACACTGAAGCTGCATTTACACAGATGAAGAAGATGTTCATTAATATCTCTCTGCTAATAACATTTGATTCTGATTGTAAGATAGTTATTGAAGCTGATTTTTCTGACTATATCACAGAAGAAGCTATATTGCAATATGATAATAAAGATGTCTTACAATCATATGCCTTTATGTCCAAGAAACTGAGTCCTGCTGAATGCAATTATGAAATCTATAATAAAGAACTTCTCATGAGTGTACACTGTCTAGAAGAAAAAGACTCTGAACTCTGAAGTGTCTTCAAATTTGAGATAATCACAGATTATAAGAATCTCCAACACTTTATCATCACTCACAAGCTTACAGAATGACAGATGTGATGATCTGAGCTATTCAGCTGTTTTCACTTCACTATACACTACCGCTCTGACAGTCAGAACTTGATGACAGATGCTCTCTCATGATGAGAGCAAGATATACTGTCTGATGTGACAGACACACGCTGAATGAACTGAGAACACCGGCTCTTGAACCTGAAGACATTAGTTGATCATGATGAGATTACTTATAACACTATACACACTTTTCTGATTAGAACACTCTCTCTCTGAACTGACACTGATATCTTCACTTCTTCTACACTGAATGAACTGTGGCATACAGAACCTCAGGCTGATGAACTTCTTCAGATTCTCATCAAAGCAGTATAATAAGAAGTGTCTCAATTCTCTTCAGAATTACATATAAAGATTGATATCTCAGAATGTTTAATAGATAACAGTAATACTCTGTGATTTCATGAACAACACTGAGTCTCTCACTCTGAACTCTTACACACTTGAATAATTCAAGAGATACATGACTGACATATGACTGAACATCTGAGTTGTAAACAACTATACTGAATAATCTCTTCAGAATTCTACTAGCCTGAGATATCAAACAGCATCAGACATGTTATCTGAAACTGTAATCATTGTTTCTCTATCATCTTATGAAAGAACTGTAGAAAAGATCTACTGAAACTGCTCAATGTTTCTGATAGAATCTGATAAGATGTGATAATTAACTTCACTATTAATCTCTCTGAGAGTAAGAATTGTAAGAACATCCTGATTATTATTGATTGATTAAGTAAAGATATGATATTGAACTCTTGTGATAAAATAGATTCTGAACAAGTTACTGAAGTCTTTCTACAGAGCTCATTCTATCAGATGCATGAATTACTGAGATCTATAGTATCAGATCAAGACTGTTAATTCATGAGTGCTCTCTGAACAAGAATCTGTCAAGTTCTCAAGATTATACACTGTTTATTAAGTGTCTATCATCCTGAGACTGATGATGCATTGAAATAGACAATTCAGATTATAAAGAATTATCTTTATAAGTTCTACAATCACTTACAAGATGATTGACATGACCTTCTTCTATATACAGAGATCACTATCAATGACTGAAATACTGTCTCAACAGGTGTAAGCCTGTTCTTCCTTACACACAGTTATTATATAAAAGTATTAAATCTTCTAGAAATTACACATTTCATACTGAACTCTCACAGTTCAATTCAGATCACTGATAATATAGTAATAAAGCTCTGAGATATCTACAACTGAGCAGAGATCTTTATAATAACTGTAAAACAAGATCAAGACAATTAAATCAATATTTATCAAGATCTCACTGAGCAATATAAGATAGTAGACTTAGTATCATTGAATCTTAAGAATATATGAATCACACATTCATCTTGTACACTGAATTACTGCTATATTAAGTATAAAGTGATGAAAGTTCTAGATAGTCACAACTATCATCTTGAGACATCATTAGAGATTTATAATGTCTTTCATATAAGCTTACTCTATCACACTGCTACTGATCTGTTCTCTTCTCAACTGACTTTTGACTGACAGTCATCAGAGATCATAGAAGAAGATAATGAACTTGAGTGAGAGATTGAGAATATTCTTGATGAGAGATCTCACAGCTGCAGCTGATAATATCTTGTGAAATGAGTCAGTTATGATCAGCTGACCTGGAATCTGAGTTCCATGCTATTCAAGACCACGGCCCTTGACTGATGAGAACTACACATAATCAGGGAAGAAAGAGGCTAATATAACAGGCTGCATCTGATCAATCATATAGACTACTTCATTACACTTCATAGATTCTGTGAGAAGCTCTGATTCTCAGCTATTCTCAATCACTGATTCTTAGCTGCTATGAACGCGTATAAATTCTCCTGCTCTGAAGCTTCACTGTGTACGCCATCACATACGCGTATAAATATTCAGTTTGATCACTGATTCTCGCACTTTCTCTTTTCTTTTCTTCTTTAATGTTTTTTACTTTGTTATATAAGACCTATATATTATACTGATCTATTCGGCGTAGGCCTCTTACAGTATCTTTTATATCAATAAAAACTGCAGTTGAGACCAGGTCTTCATACTTTGCTATTTGAATGTTATGAACAACTGAAAGAAGAGTGTTAATTATAGAACATTGTTTTCTATCCCTCATTTATTCATTAAATAGAAGAGAGTCACTAATAGAGCTTATAAAAGATAATCTAGTAGCTATTATCTTTTCTAAAATTTGTCTTAAACAGTTCAACAGAGATATTACTCTATATGACTTAGAAATTGAGGCTTTTCTATTAGATTTTATAAGAATTACTTCAGTAGCTTCCCTTTAGCATTCAGAATAATAATCATTTTTTAAGAGATTGAAAAAGAGCTCAAAATATTCATTCTTCAAGTAGAAATATATGTTTTGAATAATCAAGTGATTGATTGAATCAGGCTCTGCAGCAGTTTTAATTGAACTGAAGAATATAGCTGACTCTAGTTCATCTTGTGTAAGCTCAGATTATTCTCAGTTATTTTCATCAATATATTCATGAAATGACATATTCTTCTCTTCTAAATGTGATGAGTTTTGAAAGAGAATTCTTATAAAAGTTTGACACTTTTTCTTAAAAGAGTTTGCTGTATATGATTCATTCTGCAATTCATATTCTAAGGTTGAAAACTTTGCTACACTTCTTGTTTTAGTATAGATAAAGGCTTTAAAAACTTCTTTTTCTTATGCTTCTTCAAGAAATCTGTTTCAGTAGTCTGTTTTAGCTCTTTTAATATCTGAGAAATCTTCATTTCAGATAGCTTTGAACTCTTTATCAGATATTAAGTTATTCTTTCAATCTCTCTTAGCAGTGACTAATTGTTTTCTTTTAGAAGTGATATTCTTATTTTATCAAGATTTGAAATACTCAGAAGACTTTTTCTTTGAAATATTTTCTCAAATACTTATTAGAAAAATAGATGTAATTAACTTTACTCTATTCTTAAGTATTTCATTTGAGATATCTTGATTCTTGTGGCGGGCTGCGCCCGATCAATCATATAGACTATTCTGTTACACTTCACAGATCTCAACCACTTCATTCTTGAACACATACACTCCGATTCTCAGCCATTCTCAATCACTGATCCTCGGCCGCTACGAACGCGCGTATATTCTCCCGCCCCGAAGCTCCACTGTGTACACCATCACATACACATATAAATATCCACCTCAGTCACTGATTCTTGCACTTTCTATTTCTTTCCTTCTCTAATGTTTTTATCTTTGTTATATAAGACCTATCAATGTTATACCAATCTATTCAGTGTAGGCCTCTTACACTATAAAAACATTCATTGTCTTCTTATTAGAAAATGATTATTCACACATTATCTTCTCATCAGGAACAATTATTCATCAAGAGATATCTGAATGTGTAACAATGTGTAAGAAATAGAGAAACAGTTAAGCAGACACTGAGTTCTCAGATAGAAGCTGCTTATCAGTCACTCTGGCCCTGTAATAAGATTTTACAAAGAGAATGTCAGTGAAAGACCTGAGAGTCCTGATACTCAGATATATGAGATATTCATATGATTACACTTCTTCAAATTTCACAGATATTACACATCTGACAAACAATATAATCATGTCTAACAATAATATGAGAGAACCTCTGAACATAAGCATACATGCAGTGTCACAGTGACTCTGAGCAATGTTGAAACTACAATAACAATAAATAGCTGATATGCATACAACTCAATAATGCTAATATGAAGAGATTCAATGACTAACTCATGTGATTTCAACATCTACAGAATTGAATATAAAAGCACTGAAAGAACACTTAGATGCTTCTGCATATTTTGATGCTTCTGATCTCACTCTCTACTCATCATGAAGAATGGAAATGCTTGTGAAACTGAGTATAGATGAAGATGCTATTGATCTGTTAATCAATCAAGATTGATATATCACTGAATGATTGAAAGATTGTGTGAAACAGAAGTTTCATTCATGAATAAAAGTATGTAAATCAGTGTTATGAATGCCTGATAATATTATGAAACATCTTGATATTCTGTTCTGAGACACTGTCATGCAACAGAAAGTATTAGATTAACTACAGAGTGTCTGACAGAGAAACATTTCTCTTACAACATTCATCTCTGACTTCAATATCAAGATTCTAGAAGTAGATGATCAATCTTGAGAGGATTGAATGAAGATTAGCATGTTTAAGAAGACATTAACTTTTGAACTCTTACAAGTTCTTATAAGTGCAGACAAAGACCAGACTTATGAAGACTTCTGCACACAGCTTCAGACAATGAATGACTGTCTTACTAAGCTCAAAAATATACAGAACAGTGACAGAAGATGTTACATCTCAGTGACTCATACACCTGTACTGAGGAATAACAATGATGCAGATGTCATGAATTGAGTAGACTCAAATGTCTATACATAAGCAAGAATCTCTGTCATTCAGACAGGCTTCTGAGTCTCTGAGATCACTTTCAAAGAAGTCACTGATCAATATCAATGTGAAGTGTGCATTAACTGTAACTAATCAGAATATATTGCTTTCAACTGCTGATCAACCTATGTATCTTCATACTTGAGAGAAAGATCAGTGTCTTCTCATTCAAAGAATGAATCAGCATCTGTCCACATCAATCACATTACATTAGAGGAAGATTCAGAAGATAACTATAAGAATGTCTCAATGAAACAGGGAAAAGATTAGCTTCTGTTCAAATTTGTAAACAGAAGCTTGAAGAGATCAGACAACAATGATTTGAAGAGAAGATGATAATGAATACAATTCTTGTATCTACTGTGATTGATAACATGTATAATATGAAAGCTATGATAGACAGTGATCTATGTCACTATGTAATGATAAAATCTTCAGTTGTAAGATATTATAACCTTCAGTGTATCTCTTTATCAAAATCTCAACTTCTCACAGAATTTGATGATTTAAAAGATATTTGTATCTGTTACATGATGAAGCTGATCATAGATGTGAAAGAATATCAATGTGAAGATGTCTATGTATATAAAGTTAATAATCTTGATTACAATCTTATGTTAGAACTTGTCTGACTATCTGAACAAGGCATCTTATTAAATGCTTGAAACAGAAGCTTGATATTCCTTAATAATGATAGAATTCACAAAGATGACATTCACAAGACTACTGATCTGACACAGATCTCTGTCAATATCTATGAAATGCTCAGAAAAAGAAGTTACTGAAAGAATTACTGATAGCAGAACTATGTATCAATCTATTTCATCAGTCTGACTGATGTTAAAAAGACTCTAGAAAAATTATCTCATATTATAATAACAGATTCTTGCATGAAACTCTCTCAATAATATCATGAATATCTAGATATCTTCTAACAAGATAATATTATGAATATACCTCTCTTATGAGATTCTGAAGTGAATCACAGTATCAAGTTAAAGAAAAAGAATGATAAGAATTCTAAATCACTATAAGATTCTCTTTATAACATATTCTGAGATGAACTTCTTCTTCTTTGAAAGATACTCAATAATCTATTGAATAAAGAATTCATATGTGTTAGCAACTCTTCTGCTGCAGCCTCTATTCTCTTTACAAAGAAATCAGATGAAGAACTCTGATTCTGTGTGAACTACTGAGATCTGAACAGATTGACAAAGAAAGATTGATATCTCTTATCTCTTATCAATGAAACTCTAGCATGAATCAGATAAGCTCAATAGTTTATAAAACTAGATATTGTCACTGCATTTCATAAGATTTGTATCACTGAAGAAGATGAATGGCTTACAGCATTCTGAACATGTTATGATCTCTTTGAATAAATAGTCACACTCTTTGAACTGACTAATGCTCTCAGTATATTTCAGAAGTATATTAACTGAGTACTCTGAGATTTTCTTAATAAGTTTGTATCTGCTTATCTAGATGACATTCTCATCTTCACTGATGAATTCAGAAAAGAATATCAAGAGTATGTGTGAAAGATATTACAACAGCTATGAGAAGCAGAACTACTAATAGATATTGATAAGTGTGATTTTGAAGTCAAGAGTATTAAGTATCTGAGTTTTATTATAGAAGCTGATAAGAGAATTTGAATGAATTCTGAGAAAGTCTCTATCATTCTTGAATGAGAAGCTCTGTGTACTGTGAAAGATATATGAAGCTTCATCAGATTTGCTAACTTCTATTGATGATTTATATGAAACTTCTCAGATATTGTGAGATCACTTACAGATCTCACTAAGAAAGACTCAGTATTTCAATGATCAGTGAATACTGAAGCTGCATTTACACAGATGAAGAAGATGTTTATTAATACTTCTCTGCTGATAATATTTGATTCTGATTATGAGACAGTTATTAAAGCTGATTTCTCTGACTATGTAATAGAAGAAGTGATATTGTAATATGATGATGAAGAGGTTCTATAATCATGTATCTTCATGTCTAAGAAACTGAGTCCTGCTGAATGCAATTATGAGATCTATAATAAGAAACTTCTCATGATTATACACTGTTTAGAAGAATGAGACTCTGAACTCTGAAGTATCTCTGAATTTGAGATAATCATAGATTATAAGAATTTCAAATACTTCACAACTATCTATAAACTCACTGAATGACAGATGTGATGATCTGAGTTCTTAAGCTGCTTTATTTTATAATACACTATCATTCTGATAGCCAGAACTCAATGATAGATGCTCTCTCATGATGAGAGTAAGATATATTATCTGATGTAACAGATACTCACTGAATGAACTGAGAGCATCAGCTCTTGAATCTGAAGATACTAGTTAATTAAGATAAAACAGTTTATAACACTATACATACTTCTTCAGTTAGAACTGTCATTGATATCTTCACTTTGTCTACACTGAATGAACTGTGATATACAGTAGTTCAGACAGATGAACTTCTTCAGACTCTTACTAAAGCAGTATATCAAGAAGCATTCTGATTTCTCTCAGAACTATGTATAAGAACTGATATCTCAGAATGTTCAATTGATGATAATAATACTCTATAATTTTGTGAACAATGCTGAGTCTCTCACTCTGAACTCTTACACACTCAGATAATGCAAGAGATGCATGATTTATATATAACTGATTATTCAGGCTGTGAATAACTGTATAGAATGATCTTCTGAGAGTTCTACTGATCTGAGATATTAAATAGTATCAGATGCTTTGTCTGAAACTGTAATCACTGTTCTTCTATTATCTCATGAAAGAACTGTAGAAAAGATCTATTGAAATCACTCAATGTCTCTGATAGAATCTGATAAAATATAGTAATTGACTTCACTGTTAATCTATCTGAGAGTAAGAGTTGTAGAAACATTCTGATCATTATGAATTAACTAAGCAAAGATATAATATTAAAATCTTGTGATAAGATAAATACTGAACAAGTCACTGAAGCTTTTCTACAGAGTCTGTTCTATTAAATGCATGAATTGCTGAGATCTATAGTATTGAATCAGAGCTGTTAATTTGTGAGTACTCTCTGAATAAGAATCTGTCAAGTTCTCAAGATTATATACTGTCTATCAACTGCCTATTACTCTGAGACTGATAATATGTCAGAATGAATAATTCAGACTATGAAGAATTATCTCTGTAAGTTCTGCAATCACTTACAAGATGATTGATATGACCTTCTTCTACATGCAGAGATCACTATCAATGATCAAGATACTGTTTCAACAGGTGTAAGTCTGTTCTTCCTTATACATAGATATTATATGAAAGTATTGAATCTTCTAGAGATCACACAGTTCATATCAGATCTCTGCAGTCTGATTCAGATCACTGATAATATAGTAACAAAACTTTAAGATACTTATAATTGAGCAGAGATCTTCATAATAACTGTGAAACAAGATTAAGAGAATTAAATTAATATTCACTGAGATCTTACTGAACAATATAAGATAGAAGATCTGATATGATTGAATCTTAAGAATATATGAATCACACATTCATCTCATACACTAGATTACTGTCATATCAAGTATAAAGTGATAGAAGTTCTAGATAGTCACAACTATTATCTTGACACATCATCAGAGATTCATAATGTATTTTATACAAGCTTGCTCTGCTGTGCTGTCACTGATCTGTTCTCTTCTTAACTGACTTCTGACTGACAGTCATCAGGTATCATAGAAGAAGATAATGAGCTTGAGTGAGAGATTGAGAATATTCTCAATGAGAGACTCTGTGACTGCAGCTGACAATATCTTATGAAATGAGTTGGCTATGATCAACTGACCTGAACTCTGAGTTTCATGTTATCTGAAACAGCAGCTCTTGATCAATGAGAACTGCTTCTGAAAGAGGGGGCTAATGTGGCGGGCTGCGCCTGATCAATTATATAGACTATTTCATTACACTTCACAGATTCCAATCACTTCATTCTTGAACATGTACACTCTGATTCTCAGTCATTCTCAATTGCCGATCCTCAGCTGCTATAAACGCGCGTATATTCTCCCGCCCCGAAGCTCCACCGCGTACGCCACCACATACACGTATAAATATCCATCTCAGTTGTCAATTCTCGCACTTTCTCTTTCTTTCCTTCTCTAATGTTTTTATCTTTGTTATATAAGACCTATCAATATTATACCAATCTATTCGGCGTAGGCCTCTTACAATTCTGATTTCAATAGAGCTTACTCTGCTTTTCAGATTTCAGCTGTTTTACACTTTCTTCAACTGCTTTTCAATCGGCTTTTTCAAAGTTATACTGATTGAAGAGAAGAGGATTTTCACTCATTTATTTTTCACTCAGTTCAATATCAAATTCAATAATCTCATGATCTGATTCTGAGGTCTTATTTGAATCAATAAATCAGTTTATAAGTCTTTTTTCTATTAGATTTTATGATATAAAAGTTAGATCTATAATAGATTTCTGTTTCATGTCTTTTCTAAAGAATGTTTATTAATCAGACTTGTTAACTAAATCTATTGAATGCTTAAAAGTTTATTTAATCAGTTTATCTGCTCTTACTTCTCTTCTGCATTCTGAATTTCATCAGAAATAATGTGCATTGAAGTCTTCTGCAATGAGAAAGTTTTTTAAGGAAATTATATTCAAAATTCTCTATTAATTATTCAGAAATTGTTGTTTACTTTCAATAACTTTTCATTATAGATATTTATGAGTTGAATGATATCAAACTCATTCTCTTTATCTATAATATCACTCACTAGAATATTAGAGTCAGATATAATATTAAATCTCAGATTAAATTGATATCTTGATCTTTTTCTCCTGTAAATCACTACTCTTGATTTTATCTCAGATTTTTCAGGCAGAAAGTAGTAATAGCTTGAATGAGAAATGATGTACTTTTACTCAGCATCAAAGTTTGATTGTTGAAGAAGTACAAAGTCAACTTTTTATTCAAATGTGTTCTGAAGACAAGAATAAATGCAATTTGAGTTTCTATTCACATTGTTTTAAATAAATGTGCTTTTTGAGAATTTTTAAACTTTTTTTGTTGTTTTTATTATATATTCATACTAAAAGAGAGTAGAAATAGAGTAGAATCTAATCACTATTATCTGATAGTAAATTATAACTGTTTTGAAAAGCAGGAATTTCAACTGCTTGAATTCTTTCTAGTTTATCAATAGAGTCATTTCTCAATTCTCTAATCTTAACAGATGTTTGAGAATTCACATTCTATTTATATTTAGCTGGAGAATTTGAGCTTTTAAATTTCAATAATTCAGAGTTTCTGCTCTTTGAGCTTGCAGTTGTAGATTTACTGACTTGACTATTATCTTCAGTTTTAGATTGACTTTGAGCTTCTTCTTTTCTTCAGTTCTTTTGAATTCTTGAAGTAAATGTGCATTCTTTTGAACTAGACACATGCTTTTCTTTACAGTTAGAGTATTTAACCAGAGTATATTAACATATTTTATCTCTTTTTGAGTATATTTCACATTTATACTCACTAGTTTTGTGATCTCTAGCATAGAAATCACATTTGATATCTCTGGAATAAGAGATTGCAAAGTGTTCATATCTTTGACAGTTTGAGTGTGTTTATATTTTGAGATTCATTTCTGAGCCTTTGTATTTGTGAACTCTCATTTTTAGACCTGCTACTCTCACTTCAGAGATTTTTAATTATTCAAGTGTTTTTGTATTAACTAGAACAGAGACATTTCTTCTGATTTGTCTAAATTCAATTGAATTCAGTTATACAGACTTCTTTCTTAGTTGAATAGAATTGTATTTCTTCAACTCATTTTTAAGAAGTAAAATTTCTTTCTCACAGTTAAAAATTTCAACTGAAATATTATGATAAATGAATTTGTCTCACTTTTCATCTCTCTCAGATAGAATTGTTGTATTTAACAGAGATTTTAATACTGATTTTCAGATATTCTCATTTTTCATAAGAAATTCTGCACTGAATTCAGACATTGTAGTTAGAATGATAGAGTTTTCAAAGAAAGATGACTCAATTGAAGCTATCACTAGTTTTTAAACTGCAATATCACATATTCACTGAGAAAAGAACTGCTGATTAACTTCATTTCTAATTTTAAACATGAGATTTGAGTTCAGCTTGTTCTTCTACAGAATCTCTGTATTTGAGACTTTAAGAATAAGTCTTCTATTTCTGAAGATTTGAATATTTTTCTGTTTTTGCATTTTCTTCTCTTCTTTCTTATGAAGAGAAGTATGAGCATTTTTTCTCTAAGTATTTTCAGAGTTTTGAGCAGGTTTTGAGACAGTAGATTTAGAAACAGCAGATTCTGCTGCTTGAGTGTATGTTTTTTTCTGATTTGAGAAGGAAAAAGACAAAGAGAAGTCAGTAATTGTACTAGAAGTTTTCAATGTTTTTTAAACTGTATTTGAAATTCCAAGCTTGAACTTAATCACTTTCTGTAGTTGTCTAGCCTGAGTATGGAGAATTAACAGAACTTCTTCATTCATCTCAATCAGACACTGTTTTTCAAGGATTTTGCTCACTTTTTCAAGCTCTTGTATGTCAAGAACTTATTGTTTCTCTACTTCTTCTTTCTTTCTTCTCTTCAGAATTTCACTCTCAGAAATAGCGTCTGAGAAAGCATCTTTTTTCACATCAACTGAGTGTATTTTTACACTCATTTTTCTCACTCAATGAAAAGTTGATCAGACTGTTTCAATTGAGAGATTTATCAGTCTATTTTCAATTGAAAAGTTGATCGACTATTTCAAAAGAAGAAAGACTCTTGTGTAAAACACCTGATTTTCTTCACACTAGTTGAGTAACTAGGTTAGATTTTTGAAGAGAATCTAATAAACTAAAATTGATTTTTGAGATAAATCAATAAAATCTTCACAATCTCTTTCTTGAGATATAGTGAGAAAAAGTATGATATCAAATAATATCAAATCAGATGATATGACAGTTTTTAAGAGAAAAAGTGATAAAAAACAAGTCAATTTTTTACAGAGAAATTGATTCCAACTATTCAATTTTATTCTAAATCATTCAATTCTTCTCATACAACAAGTGTGCAACTCAAATGAGTTAATAAAGAGTATAAAAAAGAATTAAGTATTAATAAAAGCTCTTCAGTCACTGAAAAAGTAATTCTTACTTAAAAGAATGTGAAATTATGACAGAAAAGAACTCTGTTTTTAATTCTTTATAAGAATATTGTATAAAATTCAGAGAAAAACATCTTACTTTTTCAAGAGAAGTAAAAAACTAATTCTAAGATCTTTTTTATTTGCATTAACTGCTGTAGAAGAATGAGATAGAAACTGCTAAGATATGTACTACTGTATACTCTCTATCAAGACTTTCTCTCTTCAGAGTCTTGATATTATAGAGAATATAAGTCTGTTTCTATATAATAATATAAATATTATCAGCAGAATGTAGAGAAACTGATTATTTATATGTCAAGATAGAAGACTTTATCAATGATTATATCAATATAGAGTTAATTCTGAAATTCAATAGAAATCTAGTATTGCTCTTCTCAATCTCTTGCAAAATCTATTGAATATTGAGATATTAAAACTAGATTTAATATATCTCACTGCGCAGAGAAAAAAGACTCAGTCAGATCTTGAGATATACTGATTTTATAGTTGTCATGTCTGTCAATTATATATCAAATACTTTTGATAAGGAATCTTTTTGTATCTTTCCACTGAAGATAGGCCAGGTTGAATGAGGTGATACACAAGTGAAACTTGGCAATGATGTCTTGGTACACTAATGACAGATGTGAAGGTTGCACTTTAGATGTGTCTGTTGATTATATGCTTGATAGTAGACTGGCCGCTGGGATCATGAATTTCACATTTGATCTCATTTGATCTGGTTTCATACATTTCTTGATGTGAATCCCGCTGTGACTAATCATTAAAAAAACATGCAAAGTGACTATATATCAGATCTCAAAATGAAATCATTACTTAGAAAAAATAAGAAAGTGGTCTCATTTGATCTCATTTAGTTTCATTCTTGACATAAAGTTACTATTTTTAGACATTTTAAGGTTTTTTTTAGACTATTTTTAATTTTTTAAAAAGTAATGCTTTTTGATAACACTTAAATGAGATTTAAAGTCATTTAAAGCAATAAAAATAATTTAAATTAAGAAGTGAAAATCATGATCTCATTTGAAAAATGTGACAAGAGTTGACAGTAAGTCTCACTGAGATAGTATGAAACTACTATCTAATGTTAAAACTGTGTAATGAAATCAGTTAAATTGGTAATAAGATCATCAAATATTCTGGTCCTGGTCGCAGACACGGTCACACGGTCAGTCTACTTGATAGTATTACTGAGGTATCTTTTCGTATCTTTCTGCTGAAGGTGGGCCAGATTGAGAAGAGTGGTATGTGAGTGAGACTTAGCATTGATGTTTTGAAACATCAAAGATAGACAGGGTTTTCACAGAAGTTATTTCTCAGATATCATCACAATTACAGATTGTGAATCTTTCAAAATTAAGAAGATTGATGCATATGACTAGATCTCTTCATCTTACAATTTGTATCACACTTTGATCTGAGATTGTGATGTGATAGAGATGAATGAGGGATAATCCCACACAGGAGTTTCAACCAATGTCTGGTTCATGTTTGGCTGAATAGCTTCACCATCACACGGGGTATGCAGTCAGCGATGGGTTCAAAATGCTCATATGATTGAGGGCTTTTCAATGAATCTATCGGCGGGTTCTTATTCGAAAAATCGAGCGAGTTCGTAGTGGAGCGGTCTGTTGAGTATGACATTAATGATTGATACTTATACATAACATTATAGTGATTTGTGAATCATGATAGTTAAATATATATATATGTATTATTCCTGACATTGATTACAACTTGTATAATAATTTTTGAAAACTTAAAATTAATTTCAATTATTAATAATTATGAACTTATAACTAACTAATATAAAAAGAAAAATACTTTTTCTACTTATTATCTTTCTTCTCTTTCTTATTCTTCTTATCATTCTTCATAATTTACTTTTCATTCTTATTCTTCTTCTTCTTCTTCTTCTTCTCATCTGAGATGATAATCATTTCAAAATCTCTCTCTGCTATCTTCTCAGAAAAGAGTTTCTACTACTCTCTCTTAGTCAGGTTAATCTATATCTCAAAATCCTGCATTTTCTGATTGACTGTCTCACGTTTCACTTCGGCAGTAAGCAGATTGATATACTCAGAGAGTAGAGCTGTCGTCTCAATATTCTGAATTATAAAGTGTATTTAAGATTGAAATAAGGCCTTAATTCTCTTCTTCTCTGTCAGCCTCTGCTAATTAATTAGAGAACAGAAGTATTATTAAAAATTATTATCTCTTAATAAATAAAAAACTTATCAGTTTTAACTTTTTATCTCTTACTTTGACATTCTCTTAATCTTCTTCTATCACTGTTTATTTGTAGTAATACTCTTCTTCTCTCCCTCTCTCTTCATCTTAGTTTTAAATTATTCTTGAGACTTCTTCTGATCTCAAACCAACCGCTTCATCACGAACTCGCTCGATCTTTCGAATAAGAACCCGCCGATAGATTCATTGAAAAGCCCTCAATCATATGAGCATTTTGAACCCATCGCTGACTGCATACCCCGTGTGATGGTGAAGCTATTCAGCCAAACATGAACCAGACATTGTTTGAAACTCCTGTGTGAGATTATTCCTCATTCATCTCTATCACATCACAACCCCAGGCCAAAGTGTTATACAAATTGTAAGATGAAGAGATCTAGTCATATGCATCAATCTTCTTGATTTTGAAAGATTCACAATCTGTAATTGTGAAGATATCTGAGAAGTAATCTCTGTGAAAACCCTGTTCATCTTTGATATTTCAAAATATCAATGCTAAGTCTCACTCTCACACCACTCTTCTCAATCTGGCTCATTTCTGGCAGAAAAATACAAAAAGAAATCTCAGTAATAATATTAAGTATATAATTAACAGACACTTCTGAAGTGCAATCTCTGTAAATACTCTGTCTGTCTTCAGTGTATCTAGACATTAACATCAAGTCTCACTCTTATATTATCTCTCTCAATCTGACTCAGCTCTGACAAAATAATACAAAAAGATATCTCAGTAACAGTACTTGATATATAATCAGTGAACAATGAGTCAACAGAATGAGTCAACAGCATATTAATAACTATAAAATCAGTATATCTTAAGGTCTGACTGAGCCTTTGATCTCTGTACAGTGAAATATATTATATCTAGTTTTAATATCTCAATATTTAATAGATTCTGTAAGGAATTGAGAACAGCAATACTAGATTTCTATTGAATTTGAGAATTAACTCTATATTGATATAATTATTAACAAAGTCTTCTATTTTGAGATATAAATAACCAGTTCCTCTACATCTCACTGATAATATTTATATTATTATATAGAAACAGACTTATATTCTCTATAATATCAAGACTCTGAAGAGAGAAAGTCTTGATAGAAGATATATAGTAGTATATATCTTATCAGTTTCTATCTCATTCTTCTATAGCAGTTAATGTAAAAAAAAGATCTTAGAAATAGTTTTTTACTTCTCTTGAAAAAGTAAGATATTTTTCTCTGAGTTTGATACAA
This sequence comes from Blastomyces gilchristii SLH14081, assembly GCF_000003855.2. Classification (NCBI taxonomy): domain Eukaryota; kingdom Fungi; phylum Ascomycota; class Eurotiomycetes; order Onygenales; family Ajellomycetaceae; genus Blastomyces; species Blastomyces gilchristii. Next base: position 5,315,493 of record NW_003101680.1, read on the forward strand.
TATTGTTACAAAGAATTAAAAACAGAGTTATTTTCTGTTATAATTTCATTTTCTTTTAAGTAAGAATTACTTTTTCAGTGACTAAAGAGCTTGTATTAATACTTAATTCTTTTTTACACTCTTTGTTAACTGATTTGAGTTGCACACTTATTATGAGAGAAGAATTCAATGCTTTAAAATAAAATTAAATAGTTTTAATCAATTTCTCTGCAAAAAATTGATTTATTTTTTGTCAGTTTTTCTCTCAAAAACTGTCATATTATCTGATTTATTATCAATTGATATCATACTTTTTCTCACTGTATTCTAAGAAAGAGATTGTAAAGATTTTATTGATTTATCTTAAAAATCAATTTTAGTTTATTAGATTATCTTCAAAAATCTAACCTAGTTGCTGAACTAGTGTGAAAAAAATCAAATATTTTATACATAAAAGTCTTTTATTTTTCTTTTGAAATAGTCTGATCAACTTTTCAATTGAAAACAGACTTAGAAATCTCTTAATTGAAACAGTCTGACTAACTTTTCAATTCAAAAGAGTTTAATAAATATCTCATTTGAAACAGTCTGATTAACTTTTCATTGAGTCAGAACAATGAGTTCAAAAATATACTCAGTTGATATGAAAAATGATCCTTTCTCAAATACTATTTTTAAGATTGAAATTCTAAAGAGAAGAAAGAAAGAAGAAATAGAGAAATAACAACTTCTTGAAATACAGAAACTTGAAAAAGTAAGTAACATTCTTGAAAAGCAGTATCTGAGTGAGATGAATAAAGAAGTTCTGATAATTCTTTATACTCAGTCTAGAGAACTACAGAAAGTGATCAAGTTCAAACTTAGAATTTCAAACACAGTTCTAAAAGCATTGAAAATTCCTAGTATAATCACTGACTCTTCATTTTACTCTTCTTCTTTTTCTACTTCTTCTTCTTCTTCTTTAAATCAGAAGAAAACATATACTTAAGCAGCTGAATCTACTATCTCTAAATTTGCTGTCTCTGAATCTGCTGTCTCAAAACCTGCTCAAAATCCTGAGAAAACTGAGAAGAATCCTGATCATACTTCTATTCATAGAAAAGTGAAGAAAAAAATGTAGAAAGAGTAAAACTTTCAAATCTTCAGAAATAGAAGACTTATTCTTAAAATCTCAAATCAGAATATCTTGCAGAGAAACAAGCTAAAGTTAAATCTCATTTTCAGAATTAGAAATGAAATCAATCAGCAGTTCTTTTCTCAGTTGATAATTGATATTAAAGTTCAAAAATTAGTTATAGCTTCAATTGAGTTATTCTTCTTTAAAAACTTCATCATTCTGTCTACAATGTCTGAATTCAGTGTGAAATTCCTTATTCAGAATGAGAATCTCTGAAAATCAGCAGTAGAATCTTTGTTAAACATAATACTTCTATCTGAAAGAGATGAAAAGTGAGACAAATTGATTCTTTATAATATTTCAGTTGAAATTTTTGACTGTGAAGAACAAATACTACTTCTCAAAAGTGAATTAGAAGAATACAACTCTATTCAACTGAGAAAAGAGCCTGTATAACTAAATTCAATTGAGTTCAGACAAAGCAGAAGAAATGCCTCTGTTCTAGTATATATAAAAACACTTAAACAGTCAAAGACCTCTGAAGTAAGAGTAGCAGATTTGAATATGAGATTTCATGAATATAAATACTCAAGAATGAATCTCAAAGCTCAAACACAGTGTTCAAACTGTCAAAGATATGAACACTTTGTAATCTCTTATTTTAGAGACTTAAAATATGCATTCTGTGCTAGAGATTATAAAACTAGTGAGTATAAATATGAAACATGCTTAAAAAGAGATGAAATATATTAATATACTCTGCTTAAAAGCTCTAATTACAAAGAAAAACATATATCTAGCTCAAAAGAATATATATTTACTTCAAGAACTCAAAAGAACTGAAGAAAAGATAAAGCTCAAAGTAAATCTAGAACTGAAGAGAATAGTTAAGTCAGTAAATCTATAACTATAAGATTAAAAAGAAGAAACTCTTAACTATCTAAATCTTCAAACTTTAATTCTTCAGCTAAATATAAACAGAATTTGAATTCTCAAACTGCTGTTAAGATTAGAGAATTGAGAAATAACTCTGATAATAAACTAGATATAATACAAGTAGTTAAGATTCCTACTTTTCAAAATAGTTATAATCTACTATCTGATAATAGTAATTAGATTCTACTCTATCTCTATTCTCATTTAGTATGAATATACAATAAAAACAACAAAAAAAGTTTGAATACTCTTCAAAAATCACATTTATTTAAAATAATGTAAATAGAAACTCAAATTGTATTTATTCTTATCTTCAAATTGTATTTGAATAAAAAGTTAATTTTATACTGCTTCAGAAACTGAATTTTAATGCTGAGCAATAATACATTATTTCTCATTCACAGTACTACTGCTTTCTATCTCAAAAGTCTGAGATAAAGTCCAGAGTAGTGATCTATGAAAGAAAGAGGATTAAGATATCAATTAATCTAAGATTTAATATCATATCTGACCCTGATATCTGATGAGTGATATTATAGATAAAGAGAATAAGTTTAATACTATACAGCTTATAAATATCTATAATAACAAGTCATTGAAGAAAAATAACAATATCTGAATAATTAATAGAGAATTTCTGAATATAACTTCATTAAGAAACTCTATATTTATAGGAGATTTCAATGCACATTATCTCTGATAGAATTCAGAATTTAAAAGAGCAGTAAGAGCAGATAATCTGATTGAATGAATCTTTGAGTATTCAATAGATTTAGTTAACAAGTCTGATCAATAAACATTTTTTAGAAAAGATATGAAATAGAAATCTATTATAGATCTAATCTTCATATCATAAAATCTAATGAAAAAGAACTTGTAAACTGATTTATTGATTCAAATGAGACATCAGAATCAGATCATAAGATTATTCAATTTAATATTGAACTGAGTGAAAAATAAATGAGTGAAAACTCTCTTCTCTCTAATCAGTTTAACTTTGAAAAAGCTGATTGAAAAGCAGTTAAAGAAAGTAAAAAACTGTTAAAATCTGAAAAGCAGAGTAAGCTATATTAAAATCTCAGTCAAGATATCTCAAATGAAATGCTTGAGAATAGAGTGAAGCTCATTACATCTATTATTCTAACAAGTGTTAGAGATAATATTTCAAAGAAAAAGTCTTCTGAGTATTTCAAATCTTGATAAAATGAGAATATGACATCTAAAAGAAAACAATTAGCTACTGCTAGAAGAGATTGAAAGAATGATGTAATATCTGATAAAGAGTTCAAAGCTGTTAGAAATGAATATTTTTCAGATATTAAAAGAGCTAAAACAGACTGCTGAAATAAATTTCTCAAAGCAGTATAAGAAAAGAAAGTTTTTAAAGCTTTTAACTATACTAAAACAAGAAGTGTAGCAAAACTTCCAGCCTTAGAATATGAGTTTCAGAATGAATCATATATAGTAACTTCTTTTGAGAAAAAATGTCAAGCTTTTATGAGAATTCTCTTTCAAAACTCATCAGATTCAGATTCAGAGGAAGAGAATATATCACTTTATAACTATATTAATGAAAATAACTGAGAATGATCTGAGCTTACACAAGATGAATTAGAGTCAGCTATCTTCTCAAGTTCAGTTAAAACTGCTGCAGGGCCTGATTCAATTAATCACTTGATTATTCAAAATACATACTTCTACTTAAAGAATGAATATTTTGAGCTCTTTTTCAATCTCTTGAAAAATGAATATCATTCTGAATGCTGAAGAGAAGTCACTGAAGTGATTCTTATAAAATTTAACAGAAAAACTTCAATTTCTCAGTTATATAGAGTAATATCTCTATTAAACTGTCTAGGAAAGATTTTAGAAAAGATAATAGCTACTTAACTATCTTTTATAAGCTCTATTAATAATTCTCTTTTATTCAGTGAATAAATGAGAGATAGAAAGCAATGTTCTGTAATTAACACTGTTGTTTCAGTTATTCATAATTAGACTGGCCCCCAGGACCATGAATTTCACATTTGGTTCTATTTGATCTGGTCTTATACATTTCTTAGCGTGAGTTCCACCAGGACCAAGCCTCAAAAAAATCTGAAAATGGACCATTTCTGAGAGAAATGATGTGAAAAATGACCAGATTTAATTCAAGAACAGTGAAATGAGAGTAATTTCTCAGAATAAACTGTGAAAGGTGATTATTCTTTCAAAATCAGAATGAGACTGAGACTGAAGATCAAATTCAGTCTCATTCAGTTCATTCAGTGATTGCTTATATAATCAGAATTTGATAACAATTATTGATAACACTCATGCAACAACTAAATACATTCTTGTACAAGTTTATTCTTTACTTTCTCATAAAAACTGCACTTCTCTGATATACTATGATCAGAGATATTAAACTGTCTGATAATTTCATGTTTTATAATTATAAGTTTCTTAATTATTTCTTCTTATAATTGTTCTCAGTGATAGTAATAAATATCTCAGCTTGAGTTGAACTTTCACTTCATTCTCACCTCTATTCATGAAATTGTTAGAATATCACATGTTATCAGTGTTACAGTTGAATATATACTCTTAACAATTTTTCATAACTCTAGAATTGATGTAATATGTAAATTCATTGAATTATCTTGAAGATAGTAGTTAAGTTCAGTTTTACAAGTATGTAGTTTTGCCTGATTTTCAGTTGTAATCAATGTATACAAGTTCTGTTTCAAAGTTAGTATTATAGTTCTATATGATATGAAGTGTTATCAAAAATTATTACTTACTAGAGAATTGTATTTCACTGTGTTCACATCTCTAATATCTGCTCATTCAAATCTCTGATAGTTGACATTATAGTAGTCTTAAGCTAATTTGACATATAAGTCTCATTCCTTCTCTGTTCAATCTTGAGAAGTATAGATATTAACTTGATAGAAGAAATCTAGTAGAGCTGCTACAGTATAGTACTCTGTAAAAGATTGTTCAGTTTTACTGTAATAATATATCAGTTTATTGCTTACAGTAATAATAGCCTGTGCTATAGCATTATTTCAGACTGAATTTCTGTTTAAGTGATTTAACTACTTCTTAAGATAAGTAAATAATCTTTTATACATTCATCAGTCTAACTACAGCATTGATGTATAAGTGATTGAGACTGTCTTCATTATCTTATAAAACTGAAACAGTAAATCAATCATATATTTTAACTGAGTTCACTTTATATCAGAAAGTTTCAATATCTGAATCTTTTTCTGATCAGAGTGTTATACTCAATAATTAATTATCTGATATAATTGAAGAGTCTGAACAGTTATCTTATATATTAAACTTCACTATATTCTAACATTCTGTATCATATTCTGTGATATGACTGATTTATTTATTTATTGAATATTATGAAATCATTATTATTATTTAGAGAAGTTATAAATTGTATTAGTAATGTTTCAAATCTGTGATATTTAAATTATTAGTCAATCTATTCAAAATTCACAGTAGCATTATCAAAAAGCATTACTAAAAAGTAATATTAAAAAGTATTATTAAAAAACATTATCTTTTATAAAGTGAATATAAAAGTTACTTGAGTAATCACTTTCATCTCATTCTCATTTCAAGAATCAGTCATCTTATTATTCTTTATCTCAATGTTAAAATTCTTTATCAGTGTTTGTATTATAAGTTGAATCACATGTACAATGCAGAAGATATAACCTTATTTATTATTTCAGAAATACAAAGTCAATTTTTACTTCAAGCTCTTTATTATAGTGTAGTTATTCACAGTATTATCAGTTATAATTGTAAGAAGACTGAGACTAATATCTCAATAGTTATTTTTAATCACAGTTATTAATATCTCTATTATATAATTCTCAGTATGACTACTGATCAATGATTCAAATTCAATTAATGTTTCTTAATAAGTTCAGTTCTCATCAATGTAATAACATGTAACTCTTATAAATATAAGATTATTTATACTAGTTCATGTATTCACTGTGAGAGATACTCTTCAATGATTCTTCAACTCTGATTCTAGATATTACATCTTAACTTTGTAGTATATCTCAAGATTGAATTAAAGACAGAATTGATATGAAATATGAACATTTAAATTAAGCATTTGAAGAAGTGTTCAGAATTCAGGGTTTTCAATTGATTGAAGAGAAAGATTCAGAGATATACATATACAAAGTAATTATTTATGAAAGTTATTAAATGAGAGTTATGAAATCAGAGTACTGATATATGATTGTTTTTATATGATTTTCTTCAAATTAGAAAGTAAGTGTTACTAAAAATCATTATCTGATAGAGTAACTTATCAGCTCAGTAGTAATTTTCTGATTATTTTTCTTTTATTATCTGCATTCTGATAACTTCAGATGTCAGAAAATTTCTTCAGAGTTATGATCAGTTTATAATGAATATTTCTGAATGAAGTTACAGTGATTGTAGCAGAGAGATAACTCTTCAGTAATCTGTAATGTAATCTGTTAATAATTTTTTCATAGTTCATCTCAGTGTTTATATTGAGTTTTTCATAAATTTTATAACATGAAATTAGATATGAAGAATAAAGTGATTATTCATTATAATTGAAAGAGAGTATTCTGTGTTGAAGTGTAAATAATATAGACTTTATAATTCACAGTGATTTCTTAAAGAGTTTATGAATCTTCAATAGAAGTAAAAGAAGTGAAAGAAGTTGATTCAGAAGATATGATAATAATTTGAGAAAGATGATAATTTATTTTCAATAACTGATCACTGATGTGTATAAGAAGGATTAATATAAGAGAAAATAATCTTCTTTCTTAGCTTAGTTATAATTTTAATACTAACTCAGATTGAATATTATCAAGATATAAAAGTAAATAAACAATCTTGATTAATCTCTATCATATTTCTTGAAATATATTAATATTGTGAAAGAGAGTGTTATCAAATGGCATTATCAGATAATATTATTAAAAATATATTAATATTGTGAATATCAATGTTGAAAAAATGTTGATACTTATACATTATAGTGACATGATAGTTTAATATATATATATATATTATTCCTGATATTAATAATTGATTATAACTTGTATAATAATTTTTGAAAACTTAAAATTAATTTCAATTATTAACTAATAGTTACAAACTTATAACTAATCAATATAAAAAGAAAAAAACTTTTTCTACTTATTATCTTTCTTCTCTTTCTCATTCTTCTCATCATTCTTCATAATTCACTTCTCATTCTTATTCTTCTTGATCTTCTCCTCATCTGAGATAATAATCATCTCAAAATCTCTCTCTACTGTCTTCTCAGAGAAGAGTTTCTGCTGCTTCTTCTCAGTCAGATTAACCTGTACTTCAAAATCCTACATTTTCTGGTCTGCTGTCTCAGGTTTCATCTCAGCAGTAAGCAGATTGACATGCCTGAAGAGCAGAGCTGTCTTCTCAATATTCTGAATCATGAAGCACATTTGAGACCTGAACAAGGCCTCAATTTCCTTCTCCACTATCAGCTCCTGCTAATCAATTAGAGAATAGAAGCATTATCAAAAATCATTATCTCTTAATAAAAGACTTACCAGTTTTGACTTTTTTGTCTTCTACTTCAATATCTTCTTAATCTTCTTCTATCACTGCTTATTTACAGTATCACTCTTCTTCTGTCTCTCTCTCTTCATCTTGATCTTAAATTATTCTCAGAACTTCTTCTGATCTTATCACTACTGTATGAGACTCTTCACTATCTTCTTTTTCAATCTCTTATAAGTAGTGTTATCTGCATTATTTCTATACTTAGTTCAGTCTAAATCTATCAGAAGTGTTACTTAAAATTATTATCATTCTGCTTTCTTACAGAGTCTCTTCAAGGCATTATAACATGTCTTACAATCTGTCTCTCTCTACTTGAATATCTTCTTCTTCTCTTTCTTCAATCTGTGACAGTACTCACGCGCCTTGGTGGTCTGCAGGACCGCAGAATATTTGAAGAGAGATGATATAATTGATTTTGATAAGTATTGAAGAGAGGTGAAGGCGGAGAAGGTAGCTAGCAATCATATGATAATAATGATAATAGTGATGATCATGATAATGATAGTAATAATGATGATAATGATGATAATAATGATGATAATGAAAGAGAGAGTGCATCAGAATATATTATTAACTTATTAAATATAAAGAGATAAAGAAACTATTAACAGCTTTCAGAGATGTACAGAAACAGCTACAGTATTACCTAGCAATATTATCTTCATTCAATACATACACTATTGATATTCTTTGTATGCAGTTATTATATAATCTATATCAGAGATACATGCAGAAAACAGATCTTTATTGCTAGAAAGAATGATTGCAGTTATTCTCTGTTTTTATATTATAAAGATAGATTATTCTTATTTCTTTCTTCTCTCTTTTCTCTTCTTCTTCAACTCATCACTAAGTTCAAGCTGATATGAAAACTATTAAAACACTCTTAGAAACCCTCAAATTGAAGAGTATAGACTAATCAGATTTTAAATACAGATGAATCAAATTATATTCAATAATACTAATTATTCATTCTCTTCTCAATAAAACAATAGTTGCATCTTTTTCTTCCTCTCTCAAATGAAACATGACCTGTGAAAAGTAAGTATCATGCCAGGTCATAATGATCAACACAGCCTCAGCACACAGAGCTGTATACACATAGTATATACTGAACTGAAAGACTGTATGAGTTGCAAACTGACAGCAGTATCTCAGAGAGAGCTGTGCAGTGTGAGAAAGCTGCAACTCTCAGTCATGTATACAGAGAATAAATTACTGCAGTAAGTGTATATGTATTATATAAAAGTAACACTTTTTAATAATACTCAGTCTCTGATATTATGAAAATAGAGTTGCTCTGTGAGATCTGTTTTTATCAAAAGTTAGAAAATCTTATATTTCTCAAGATCATCTTCACATGCCTTATCTGTGAAATTGATGAAGAAAATCATTGATTTCAGTGTTCTGTTCTTAATGTTATTCAAGTGACAGCAGAGTTCATCCTGATCACACTTTTTAAGTGTATATTTTCTAATTATTCACATTTATACAGATATATACTGATTATTTATTAAATAATATTAAGATAATAACTTATCACAGCTGTGTTATTCTCACTATGAGAAATACATAGTTGATAATAAACATTGCAAAGACTCTGAGAAGTGAGTATTTTAAGAGTACTGCAGCTCTGTGATCTTGATTTTTTTTGTTTTTATTTTTATTTTTTTTCTTTTTCTTTTCTTTTTTTTTATTGTGATTTTTTCTTGTTTTTGTTTTGTTTTTTGTTTTGTATTTTTTTTTGTATTTTATATTTTTTTTATAATTAAAATTATATGAATTATGATCTGTGTTTAGAAAAGTAATGATATTTGATAATACTCTCTGTTGAATTTTCAATAAATGAGTACTATGTTATGATATTATGTAAGTGAGAAATGATTTCATAGTCTCATTTGATGCCATTCTTAATAATGAAATCAGAATGAAAATGTGACTAAGAATTCATATATATTCTTTATCTGAAACTAGATTTTTATTTGAAAAGTGAATCTGAGACCTTTAATATTTGAAATAATATGATTTGAGATCAATGTGATGAACATAAATCATGATCAGAAGTAATACTTTTAGACAATGTGATAACTGTAAAGTTTGGTCCTGATCTCAGGCACGGTCACACAGTCAGTCTAATCATAATATTCAAATAGTAAAGCATGAAGACCTGATCTCAACTGCAGTTTTTATTGATATAAGAGATACATTTGATCATGTTTTAAAGTCTAAGATGATTCAAACTTTGAAGATGTTAAAACTGTCACTTTCTCTAATAAAATGAGTTAACTGTTTTATATCTAAAAGAATTATACAGCTATTCTTTGATGAAATGAAATAAGATAAGACTGAGATAAAAATAGAAGTACTGTAAGAATCTTTAATCTTATCAGTTCTATATGCAGTATACACTGCATATCTATTCAAGAATAGAGAGATAAAAATAGTAAGATTTTTCAGTTATATAGATGATATTGATCTAGTCTACAGTTCAAAGACAATCAAAGATAATTTAGAAGTGATTGAAAAAGCAGTAAAGAAAATCTTTATTTAAGTAGATATCAATCTAATTTAATTTAATATGAATAAAACTGAGTTAATTCACTTTTTTTCAAGATTCAATGAGAAAAACCTAAGTCTAACTCTTTTAAATAAAGAGATTAAACTCAGATTAAATATTAAAGAACTAGAAGTATGATTAAACTCCAAGTTGAATTTTAAATATTATATTCAATAAAGAATCATCAAGGCAGAGAGACTACTGAATAGTGTAATCAGACTATCAAATACTGAGAGAGGTCTATTCTTTCAGACTATGAGATAATTATACATAGTCTGTATCATCTCAGTAACTGATTATAAAGTTCAAGTTTAATAAAATAATTAAGATAATTTCACTAAACTCTTTCAAAGTCTCTATTAATATCATACTGATTTATTCAGTGTAGGCTTCTTACACTTGAAAAATGTTCATCATCTTCTCATTAGAAATAATTATTCATCAAGAAGATATCTGAACATATAATAATATGTAAGAAAGAGAAACACAGTTAAGTGAACACTGAGTCTTCAGATAGAAGCTTACTCATCAGTTATTCTGACTCTGTAATAAGATTTTATAAAGAGAATGTCAGTGAAAGATCTGAGAGTTCTGACACTCAGATATATAAGATATTCATACAATTACACTTCTTCAGATATCATACATCTAATGATTGATATAATCATATCTAACAATAGTATGAGAGAACTCTCAAATATAAGCATAGATACAGTGTCACAGTGACTCTGAGCAATGTTGAAATTATAATAATAATAAATAGCTGATATGCATGCAACTCAACAATACTAATATAAAGAAATTTAACAATTATCTCAATAAGAAATCCCTGCACAGACAATTTTAATACTGATAGAATCAAATACAAAAGTACTGAAAGAATGCTTAGATACTTCTATATATTTTGATACTTTTGATCTCACTATCTACTTATTATTATAAAGAATGAAAATGCTTGTGAATCTGAGTGTAGATGAAGATATTATCAGTTCATTAATCAATTAAAATTGATATATTAATGAATAATTGAAGAATTGCATAAAACAGAAGTTTTATTCATGAATGAAAGCATGTGAATCAGTGTTATAAACATCTGATAATATTATCAAACATCTTGATATTCTGTTCTAAGACACTGTTATACAATAGAAAGTATTAGATTAGTTACAGAGTACTCAACAGAGAAACACTTCTCTTACAATATTCATCTCTGACTTTGACATCAAGATTCTAGAAGCAGATGATTAATCTTGAGAGAATTAAATGAAGATTAGCATGCTTAAGAAGACATTAACTTTCAAACTCTTACAGGTTCTTATAAGTGTAGACAAAGACCAGACTTATGAAGATTTCTTATATAACAAGGTGAAAAACATTAAAGAAGGAAAAGAAAGAGAAAGTGTGAGAGTCAGTGATTGAAGTGAATATTTATACATGTATGTGATGATATACGCGGTGAGGCTTCAGAGCGGGAGAATTTGTACACATTTATAACAGCTGAGAATTGGTGATTGAGAATGAAGCGGCTGAGAATCAGTGATTGAGAATGAAGCAGTAGAAATCTGTGAAGTGTAATGAAATAGTCTATTTATTGATCGGGCGCAGCCCGCCACAATAACTGATTATTTCAGCTGTGAACAACTGTATAGAATAATCTTCTGAGAGTTCTACTGATCTGAGATATTAAATAATATCAGATACTTTTTCTGAAACTGCAATCACTGTTCTTCTATTATCTCATGAAAGAACTGTAGAAAAGATCTATTGAAATCACTCAATATCTCTGATAGAATCTGATGAGATATAGTGATTAACTTTGCTGTTAATCTATCTAAGAGTAAGAAATATAGAAACATTCTGTTCATTTTGAATCAATTGAGTAAAGATGTAATATTGAAATCTTGTGATAAGATGAATACTGAATAAGTCACTGAAGCTTTTCTACAGAGTCTGTTCTATCAGATGCATGAATTACTGAGATCTATAGTATCAGATTAAAACTGTCAATTCATGAGTACTCTCTGAACAAGAATCTGTCAAAGTTCTCAAGATTATATATCATCTGTTAACTATCTATCACTCTGAGACTGATGATGTATTGAAACAGACAAATTCAGACTGTGAAGAAATTATCTTTGTAAGTTCTATAATCACTTATAAGATGATTGATATGATCTTCTTCTACATGCAGAGATCACTATCAATGATCAAGATACTGTTTCAACAGGTGTAAGCCTGTTCTTTCTTACATATGAATAAAACAGAGCTTTGAGAAGAATTCTGAAAGCATTTACATTATCTTCTACTAAAGCAATGACAATTGAAGCTTCAATTTCATCTTCTACTAGTTGATTTGAAAAGATCTGCATGAACTATGCTCTGAGAGTCATGAAGATGAGCTTAAATTATATAATGAGAGAAAGAGTCTCTTCTTCATTTTCATTAATTAACTCAGGAAATGAACTGAATTGAAATAGATTTCTTGATTGAAATGAGAATAGTGTTTCAAAGAAAATGCTCTCTCAACTATATAGACTATATTCACTGATTAAAAATCAATTTTCTTTATTAAATATTGAGAAAATTGATCATGAGAAGATATCTCTCTGAAGAGAAAAGCTAGAATCTCTCATAGACTTATAAATAAGTGAACTATCTAAAGAGAGAGAATGTGAACAGCATTTAAAGAAGATCTGTAGAATTAATATAAAAGACTCTATTCTGATTTACTCAGATGACTCAAAAAATGAGAGTTTGAATAGATTAGATACAGATATTGCTTATACTAAAGATAATATCAATTTATCTCACATTTCTGAAATTTGAACTGTGAATATGAAGTCTTTGATGCTGAACTATTTATAATAGTGAAAGCTTTCAAACTCATTAAAATAAAGTCTTATAAAAGAGAAAATAGTTTGAAAGTGTGGCGGGCTGCGCCCGATCAATCATATAGACTATTCCATTACACTTCACAGATTCCAACCACTTCATTCTCGAACGCGTACGCACCGATTCTCAGCCATTCTCGATCACTGATCCTCGGCCGCTACAAACGCGCGTATATTCTTCCGCCCCGAAGCTCCACTGCGTACACCACCACATACATGTATAAATATTCATCTCAATCACTGATTCTCACACTTTCTCTTTCTTTCCTTCTCTAACATTTTTATCTTTGTTATATAAGACCTATCAATACTATACTGATCTATTCGGTGTAGGCCTCTTACACTATAAAAACATTCATCATCTTCTCATTAGAAATGATTATTCATCAAGAGATATCTGAACATGTAACAACATGTAAGAAATAGAGAAATAGTTAAGCAGACACTGAGTTCTCAGATAGAAGCTGCTCATCAGTTGCCCTGACTCTGTAATAAGATTCTACAAAGAGAACATCAGTGAAAGATCTGAGAGTTCTGACACTCAGACATATAAGATATTCATACAATTACACTTCTTCAAATTCCACAGATATCACACATTCAACAAATGATATAATTATGTCTAATAATAATATGAGAGAACCTCTGAACATGAGCATAGATACAGTGTCACAGTGGCTCCAAGCAATGTTGAAACTATAATAACAACAAATAGCTGATATGCATGCAACTTAATAACATCAATACAAAGAGATTCAATGACTAACTCATACAATTTCAACATCTACAGAATCAAATATAAAAGCACTGAAAGAACACTTAGATGCTTCTGCATATTTCAATGCTTTCAATCTCACTCTCTACTCATCATGAAGAATGAAAATGCTTGTGAAACTGAGTGTAGATGAAGATATCATCAGTTCATTAATTAATCAAGATTGATATATCAATGAATGATTGAAAGATCACATAAAACAGAAGTTTCATTCATGAATGAAAGCATGTGAATCAGCATTGTGAACACCTGATAATATCATTAAACATCTTGATATTCTGTTCTGAGACACTGCTATGTAACAGAAAGTATTAGATTGACTACAGAGTGTCTGACAGAGAAACATTTCTCTTACAACATTCATTTCTGACTTCAACATCAAGATTCTAGAAGCAGATGATCAATCTTGAGAGAATTAAATGAAGATTAGTATACTCAAGAAGACATTAACTTTCACACTCTTATAAGCCCTTATAAGCATAGACAAAGATCAGACTTATAAAGGCTTCTGCACACAGCTTCAGACAATGAATGATTATCTTATCAAGCTCAAGAATATACAGAACAGTGATAGAAGACATTACATCTCAGCAACTCATACACCTGTGCTGAGGAATAACAATGATGCAGATGCCATGAATTGAGTAGACTCAAATGCCTATATATAAGCAAGAGTCTTCACCATCTGAACAGGCTTTCAAGTCCCTGAGATCACTTTCAAAGAAGTCATCAATCAATATCAACATGAAGTGTGTATCAACTGTAACTGATCAGAACACATTGCTTTCAACTGTCAATTGATCTATATGTCTTCATACTTGAGAGAAAGATCAGTGTCTTCTCATTCAAAGAATGAATCAGTGTCTGTTCATATCAATCACATTATATTAGAGAAAGATTCAGAAGATAACTATGAGAATGTCTCAGTGAAATAGGGAAAAGATTAGCTTCTGTTCAAATTTGTAAACAGAAGCTTGAAGAGATCAGATGATAATAATTTAAAGAGAAGATGACAATGAATGTGATTCTTATATCTACTGTGATTGATAACATGTATAATATGAAAGCCATGATAGACAGCAGTTTATATCACTATGCAATGATAAAATCTTCAGTTATAAGATATTATAACCTTCAGTATATCTCTTTATCAAAACCTTGACTTCTTGTAGGATTTGATGATTCAAAAGCCATTTGTACTCATTACATGATGAAGCTGATCATAGATGTGAGAGAACATCAATATGAAGATGTCTATGTATATGAAGTTGATAATCTTGATTATAATCTTATATTAGAACTTGCCTGACTATCTGAATAAGACATCTTATTAAATGCTTAAAACAGAAGCTTGATATTCTCTAACAATAATAGAATTTACAAAGATGATATTCACAAGACTATTGATCTGACACAGATCTCTGTCAATATCTATAAAATACTCAGAAAAAGAAGTCACTGAAAGAATCACTGATAGCAGAATTATATATCAATCTATTCTGTCAGTCTGATCAATATTAAAAAGGCTCTAGAAAAATTATTCTGTGTTATAATAACAGATTCTCATACAAAACTCTCTCAATAATATCATGAATATCTAGATGTATTCTGACAAGATAATATTATAAATATACTTCTCTTACAAGGTCTCAGAGTGAATCACAGTATCAAGTTAGAGAAAAAGAATAATAAGAATTCTGAATCATCATGAGACTCTCTTTATTGTTCTGAGATGAACTTCTTCTCCTTTAAAAGACACTCAATGATCTATTGAATAAAGAATTTATACATGTTAGCAACTCTTTCACCACAGTCTCTATTCTCTTTGCAAAGAAACCAGGTGAAGAACTCTGATTCTGTGTGAACTACTGAGGTCTGAACAGATTGACAAAGAAAGATTGATATCTCTTATCTCTTATCAATGAAACTCTAGCATGAATTGAGTGAGCTCAATGATTTATAAAACTAGATATCATCACTGCATTTCATAAGATTCATATTACTGAAGAAGATGAATGGCTTACAGCATTCGGAATATATTATGATCTCTTTGAATGAATAGTCACACTCTTTGAACTGATTAATGCTCTTAGTATATTTCAGAAGTATATCAACTGAGCACTTCAAGATTTTCTTGATGAGTTTGTATCTGCTTATTTAGATGATATTCTCATCTTCACTGATGAATTCAGAAAAGAATATCAAGAGTATGTATAAAAGATATTACAATGACTATGAGAAGCAGAACTACTGATAGATATTGATAAGTGTGATTTTGAAGTTAAGAGCATTAAGTATCTGGGTTTTATTATAGAAGTGGATAAGAGAATTTGAATGAATTCTGAGAAAGTCTCTGTTATTCTTGAATGAGAAGCTCTGTGTACTGTGAAAGATATACAAAGCTTCATCAGATTTGCTAACTTCTATCAGTGATTTATATAAAACTTCTCAGATATCATGAGATCACTTACAGATCTCACTAAGAAAGACTCAGTATTTCAATAATCAGTGAATACTGAAGCTGCATTTATACAGATAAAGAAGATATTTATTAATACTTCTCTGCTGATAACATTTAATTCTGATCATAAGATAGTTATTGAAGCTGATTTCTCTGACTATATAACAGAAGAAGTGATATTGTAATATGATGATGAAGATGTTCTACAATTATGTGTCTTCATGTCTAAGAAACTGAGTCTCACTGAATGCAATTATGAGATCTATGATAAGAAACTTCTCACAATTATACACTGTTTAGAAGAATGAGACTCTGAACTCTGAAATGTCTCTGAATTTGAGATAGTCATAGATCATAAGAATCTCAAATACTTCACAACTATCTATAAACTTATTAAACAACAGATACAATGATCTGAGTTCTTAAGCTGCTTTCATTTTACAATACACTATCATTCTGATAGCCAGAACTCAATGACAGATGCCCTCTTATAACAAGAGCAAGATATATCATCTGATATAACAGATACTCACTGAATGAACTGAGAGCATCAGCTCTTGAATCTGAAGATACTAGTTGATTAAGATGAAACAGTTCATGACACTATACATACTTCTTCAGTTAGAACTGTTATTGATATCTTCACTTTCTCTACACTGAATGAACTGTGATATACAGCAGCTCAGATGAATGAACTTCTTCAGACTCTCACTAAAGCAGTATGTCAAGAAGCACTCTGATTTTCCCCAGAACTATGTATAAGAACTGATATCTCAGAATGTTCAATTGATGATAATAACACTCTATGATTCTGTGAATGACACTGAGTCTCTCACTTCAAATTCTTACACACTCAGATAATGCAAGAGATGCATAATTTATATATAATCAGTTATTCAGGCTGTGAATAACTGTATAGAATGATCTTCTGAGAGTTCTACTGATCTGAGATATTAAACAGCATCAGACACTTTATCTGAAACTGCAATCACTGTTCTTCTATTATCTCATGAAAGAACTGTAGAAAAGGTCTATTGAAATCACTCAATATCTCTAATAGAATCTGATAAGATGTAGCAATTAACTTCACTGTCAATCTATCTGAGAGCAAGAATTATAGAAACATTCTGATCATCATGAATTAACTGAGCAAAGATGTAATATTGAAATCTTGTAACAAGATAAATGCTGAATAAGTCACTGAAGCTTTTCTACAGAGCCTGTTCTATTAGATGCATAGATTACTGAGATCTATAGTATTAGATCAGAGCTGTCAATTTGTGAGTGTTCTCTGAACAAGAATCTGTCAAGTTCTCAAGATTATATACTATCTATCAACTGTCTATCACCTCAAGATTAATGATGTATCAGAATGAACAATTCAGACTGTGAAGAATTATCTTCATAAGTTCTGCAATCACTTACAAGATAATTGACATAATCTTCTTCTACATACAGAGGTTACTATCAATGATCAAGATACTGTTTTAACAGATATAAGCTCATTCTTTCTTACATATGAATATTATATGAAAGTGTTGAATCTTCTAGAGATTACACAGTTCACACTGAATCTCTGCAGTTCAATTCAGATTACTAATAATATAGTAATAAAACTCTGAGATATCTGTGATTGAGCAGAGACCTTTATGACAACTGTGAAACAAGATCAAGAGAACTAAATCAATATTCATCAAGATCTTACTAAACAATATAAGATAAAAGATCTGATATAATTGAATCTTAAGAATATACAAATTACACATTCATCTCACACACTAGATTACTGTCATATTAAGTATAAAGTGATAGAAGTTCTAGATAGTCACAATTACTGCCTTAACACATTATCAGAGATTTATAATGTATTTCATACAAGCTTGCTTTATCACACTGTCACTGATCTATTCTCTTCTCAACTGACTTCTGACTGACAGTCACCAGGCATTATAGAAGAAGATAATGAGCTTGAGTGAGAGATTGAGAATATTCTCAATGAGAGACTCTGTGACTGCAGCCAGTAATATCTTGTGAAATGAGTCAGCTATAATCAACTAACCTGGCCAGCGTGGCTCAGTTGGTAAGACTGGTAACCAAGGCCGCACACATTAGAGGTGTGTGAGTTCAACTCCCACCGCTGGCATCTGCCACTTCTTACTCATGAAAGCTCTCATGTAATAGAAGCTGAGCCTAATTAGTAAGGCTTGATGCGGGGTAGAACTCTCTACTGCAAGTCAAGCCACTAGTTAAGTGAGATTCTGTGAACACTCATCAGGGCTGATATGAAGTGTCAATGTCTCACTATTCTACTGTGCACCTGTCAAGGTTCTAACAATATAGAGCCAAGCCTAATGTAGTGGTTATACACTACTTAAGCAAGTCCCTAACTAGGGCTGTCATTGGAGCCTAGCTCCCCCTCAAATACAGAGAATGATTTTGAAAATCATCTGACTAGCAGGCCTAGATGTGTATCTAGGCCCTAGGCAGGGCATTCTGATAGGCTAGAGCCTGCAAGCTCACTGCCAAGCCCTAATACTGGCAGGGAGGACTGCAGTCATCAAGCCTATGATTAGTCCCTAACACAGGGCGAGGCCATGATGGCTGATTGATAGGCCTATGAGCATCTAATGGGGCCGAGATCAGCAACCGGAAGCTTGGTGTGTACACCACCAAGTGGGCAGTGGCAGCCACTAACTAACACCCCTGGAAATTAGTGGCTGGCCTGAGAGGACGGACGCGGTGATCAGTTAATTATAGGGGGTTAAATATAATTAACTTAAGGTGCATCCTGCGGGTGGCTAGCGCCCGTAGTTTCTTGAAGAAGCACAAGAGAAGGAAGTTTTTAAAGCTTTTAACTATACTAAAACAAGAAGTGTAGCAAAACTTCCAGCCTTAGAATATGAGTTTCAGAATGAATCATATACAGCAAACTCTTTTGAGGAAAAATGTCAAGCTTTTATAAGAATTCTCTTTCAGAACTCATCAGATTCAGATTCAGATTCAGAGAAAGAGAATATATCACTTCTCAACTACATTGATGAAAATGACTGGGAATAGCCTGATCTTACACAAGATGAATTAGAGTCAGCTATCTTCTCAAGTTCTGTTAAAACTGCTGCAGGGCCTGATTCAATTAATCACTTAATTATTCAAAATACATATTCCTACTTAAAGAATGAATATTTTGAGCTCTTTTTCAATCTCTTAAAAAATGAATATCATTCTGAATGCTGGAGAGAAGTCACTGAAGTGATTCTTGCAAAACCTAATAGAAAAACTTCAATTTCTAAGTCATATAGAGTAATATCTCTATTAAACTGTCTAGAAAAGATTTTGAAAAAGATAATAGCTACTCAACTATCTTTTATAAGCTCTATTAATAACTCTCTTTTATTCAGTGAATAAATGAGAGATAGAAAACAATGTTCTGCAATTGACACTGTTCTCTCAGTTATTCATGATATTCAAATAGCAAAGCATGAAGATCTGGTCTCAACTGCAGTTTTTATTGACATAAAAGAAGTATTTAATCATGTTTCAAAGTCAAAGTTAATTCAGACTTTGAAGATGTTAAAAATGCCACTTTCTCTAATAAAATGAATTAACTGTTTTATGTCTAAAAGAATCATACAACTTTTCTTTGATGGAATGAAATAAGACAAGACTGAGATAAAAATAGAAGTATCACAAGAATCTTCAATCTCATCTATTTTATTTGCAATATACACTGCATATCTATTCAAAAATAGAAATATGAGAATAGTATGATAAGAACTATCTCTAACTCTTTTAAATAGAGAGATTAAACCCAGTGTAAATGTCAAATAATTAGAAGTATGGTTAAACTTCAAGTTGAATTTTAAATATCACATTCAACAAAGAACTGTTAAGACAGAAAGACTATTGAACAACATAATCAGACTATCAAATACAGAGAGAGATCTATTCTTCCAGGCTATGAGACAGTTATATGTAGCCTGTATTACATCAGTAGCTGATTATGAAGTTCAAGTTTGATGAAATAATCAAGAGAATTTCACTGAACTCTTTCAAAGTCTACAAAACAGAGCCTTGAGAAGAATTCTAGAAGCATTCAAATCATCTTCTATTAAAGCAATGAAAATTGAAGCTTCAATTTCTTCTTCTGTTATTAGATTTGAAAAGGCCTGTATAAACTATGCATTGAGAGTTATAAAGATGAGCTCAAATTATATAATCAGAGAAAGAGTCTCTTCTTCATTTCTATCAATTAACTCTGAAAATGAACTGGATTGAAATAGATTTCTTGATTGAAATGGAAATAATTCTTCAAAGAAAATATCTTCTCAACTTTACAGACTATGCTCTCTGATTAAAAATCAATTTTCTTCTTTAAATATTGAAAAAGTGAATCATCTCTCTTTACTTTATCTTTTTCTTTCAATTTCTTTCTATCTATCTATTTAATGTGTCTATCTTTAAGACTGTGTTCTCTTTCTCTTTTTCTTTGTCATGATATTGTCAAATGGTTTCAAAGTATCAGAAGATGTTAAAACACTGCAATTTATAAACAGTTTTTGTATTCTGAGCTGGAATTTTCTGATTTTGCATATCTGAAATTGATGAATGTATAATAGTTAACTTTACAGATATAGGAAAAACCCTGAGAACTAAAAGTTCTCAGGTAGATATCATAGTTTCTGACTGCATACATCTATAATTGAAGAATAATAATAATAATAATCAACTAACCTGGACTTCAAGTTTCATGTTATCTGAAACAGCAGCCCTTGACTGATGAGAACTGCTTCTGAAAGAGGGGGCTAATGTGGCGGGCTGCGCCTGATCAATCATATAGACTATTCTGTTACACTTCACAGATTCCAACCACTTCATTCTCAAACATGTATGCACCGATTCTCAGTCATTCTTGATTGCCAATCCTCAGCTGCTATGAACATGTGTATATTCTTCCGCCCCGAAGCTCCACCGCGTACACCACCACATACATGTATAAATATCCACCTTGATTGCTGATTCTCGCACTTTCTCTTTCTTTCCTTCTCTAATGTTTTTATCTTTGTTATATAAGACCTATCAATACTATACCGATCTATTCGGCGTAGGCCTCTTACAGAAAGAGATATAAATATTCTCTGATAGCCAAGCTGCTTTAAAAAGACTTAGAAATAGTCAGTGTGATGTGCTGCGCCTGATCAATCATATAGACTATTTCATTTACACTTCATAGATTCCGCTGAAAGCTCCGATTCTCAGCCATTCTCAATTGCCAATCCTCAGCCGCCATGAACACATATAAATTCTCCCGCCCTGAAGCTCCACCGTGTACACCACTACATACATGTATAAATATTCACTTTGATTGCTGATTCTTGCACTTTCTCTTTCTTTTCCTTCTTTAACATTTTTCTCTTTGTTATATATAATCTATATATTATATCACTCTATTCATCATAGACTTCTTACACTAGAAAAACATTCATTATCTTCTCATTAGAAATGATTATTCATTGAGAAGATATTCAAATATGTAATAACATATAAGAAATAGAGAAATAACTAGTTAAGCAGACACTGAGTTCTTAGATAGAAGCTTGCTCATCAGTCACTCTGGCTCTGTAATAAGATCTTACAAAGAGAATATCAGTGAAAGACCTGAGAGTTCTGATACAGACATATAAGATATAAATATAATTACACATGTCTGACAAATGATACAGCTATGTCTACTAATAATATGAGAGAACTCTCAAATATAAGTATAGATACAGTGTCACAGTGACTCTGAGCAATGCTGGAATTACAACAGTAATAGATAGCTGATATGCATGCAACTCAATAACATCAATATGAAGAGATTCAATGATTATCTCAATAAGAAATCCCTGCACAGACAATTTCAACACTGACAGAATTAAATATGAACACAATACAAATATTGAAGAAATGCTTAGATGCTTCTATATATTTTAATACTTCTAATCTCACTCTCTACTCATCATAAAGATTGGAGATGCTTGTAAAACTAACTATAGATAAAGATGTCATCAGTTCACTAATCAATTAAGGTTGATATATCAATGAATAATTGAAGAATCACATGAAACAGAAGTTTCATTCATGAATGAAAGCATGTGAACCAGCACTGTAAACGCCTGATAATATCATCAAATATCTTGATATTCTGTTCTAAGTCACTGTCATGCAACAGAAAGTGTTAGATTGATTACAGAGTATCTGACAGAGAAATACTTCTCTCACAACTAGACTGACCAGCAGGATCATGAATTTCACATTTGATTCCATTTGATCTGATCTCATACATTTCTTAGCATGAGTCTCACCAGGACAAAGCATCAAAAAAATCTGAAAATGAATTATTTCTGAGAGAAATGGTGTGAAAAATGACCAGATTTAATGCAAGAACAGTGAAATAAGAGTAATTTCTCAGAATAGACTGTGAAAGATGATTATTCTTTCAAAATCAGAATGAAACTGAGACTGAAGATCAAATTCAGTCTCATTCAGTTCATTCAGTGATTGCTTATATAATTAGAATTTGGTAACAATTATTGATAACACTTATGAAATAACTAAATACATTCTTGTATAAGTTTATTCTTCACTTTCTTATGAAAACTACACTTCTCTAATATACTGTGATCAGAGGTATTAAACTGTCTGATAATTCTATGATTTATAATCATGAGTTTCTTGATTATTTCTTCTTATAATTGTTCTCAGTGATAGTAATAAATATCTCAGCTTGAGTTAAACTTTTGCTTCATTCTCATCTCTGTCAATGAAATTATCAGAATATCACATGTTATCAGTGCAACAGTTAAATATGTACTCTTAACAATATTTTATAACTCTAGAATTAATTTAACATGTAAATTTATCAGATTATCTTGAAGATAGCAGTCAAATTCAGTTTTACAAGTATGTAGTTTTATCTGATTTTTAGTTGCAATCAATGTATGCAGGTTCTATTTCAAAGTTAGTATTATAGTTCTATATAATATGAAGTATTATCAAAGATTGTTACTTACTAGAGAATTATATTTCACTATCTTCACATCTCTAATATCTGCTTATTCAAATCTCTGATAGTTGACATTGTAGTAGTCTCAGACTAATTTAACATATAAGTCTTATTTCTTCTCTGTTCAATCTTGAGAAGTATAGATATTAACTTAATAAGAGAGATCTAGTAGAGCTGCTACAGTATAGTACTCTGTAAAAGATTATTCAGTTTTGCTGTAATAATATATCAGTTTATTTCTTATAGTACTAATAGTCTATGCTATAGCATTATTTCAGACTGAATTTCTTTTTAAGTGATTCAACTGCTTCTCAAGATGAGTAAATAAACTTTTATACATTCATCAGACTAACTGCAGTATTGATGTATAAGTGATTGAGACTGTCTTCATTATCTTATAAAACTAAAACAGTAAATCAATCATATATTTTAGCTGAGTTCACTTCATATCAGAAAGTTTTAATATCTGAATCTTTTTCTGATCAGAGTGTTATACTCAATTATTAATCATCTGATACAATTGAGCAGTCTGAACAGTTATCTTATATATTAAACTTCACTGTGTTTTAACATTCTGTATCATATTCAGTGATATGACTGATTTGTTTATTTATTAAATATCATGAAATTATTATTATTATTTAGAGAAGTTACAAATTGTATTAGCAATGTTTCAAATCTGTGATATTTAAATTATTAGTCAATCTATTCAAAATTAACAGTAGTATTATTAAAAAGCATTATTAAAAAGTAATATTAAAAAGTGTTATTAAAAAATATTATCTTTTATAAAGTGAATGTAAAAGTTACTTAAGTAATCACTTTCATCTCATTCTCATCTTAAGAGTCAGGCATCTTATTATTCATTGTCTCAATGTTAAGATTCTTTATCAGTGTTTATATCATCAGTTAAATCACATAAGTAATACAGAGAATATGATCTTATTTATTATTTTAGAAATGTAAAGTCAATTTTTGCTTCAAGCTCTTTATCATAGTGTAGTTATTTACAGCATTATCAGTTGTAATTACAAGAAGACTGAGACTAATATCTTAATAGTTGTTTTTAATCACTTTTATTAATATCTCTGTTATATAATTCCTAGTATGACTACTGATCAATGATTCAAATTCAATTAATATCTCTTGATAAGTTCAGTTCTCATCAATATAATAACATATAACTCTCATAAATATAAGATTATTTATACTAGTTTATATATTCACTGTGAGAGATACTCTTCAATAATTCTTCAACTCTGATTCTAGATATTATATATTAACTTTGTAGTGTATCTCAACATTGAACTGAAGACATGATTAATGTGAAATATAAAGATGTGAATTAAGTATTTGAAGAAGTGTTCAGAATTCAGGGTTTTCAATTGATTAAAGAGAAAGATTCAGAGATATATATATATAAATAATTATTCACAGAAGTTATCAGATAAGAGTTATAAAATCAGAGTACTAGTATATAATCATTTTCACATGATTTTCTTCAAATTAGAAAGTTAGTATTATTAAAAATTGTTATCTGATAGAGTAACTTATCAGCTCAGTAGTAATTTTCTGATTATTTTTCTTTTATTATCTGCATTCTAATGACTTCAGATGTCAGAAAATTTCATCAGAGCTATGATCAGTTTATAATGAATATTTCTGAATAAAGTTATAGTAATTATAGTAGAGAGATAACTCTTCAGTAATCTACAATACAATATATTAATAATTATTCTATAGTTCATCTTAATATTTGTGTTAAGTTTTTCATAAATTTCATAACCTGGAATCAGATGTGAAGAATGAAGTGATTATTTATTATAATTGAAAGAGAGCATTCTGTATTGAATTGTAAATAATATAGACTTTGTAATTCATAGTGATTTCTTGAAGAGTTTATGAATCTTCAATAGAAGTTAAAGAAGTGAAAGAAGTGAATTCAGAAGACATAATAAAGATTTGAGAAAGATGATAATTTATTTTTAATAAAGATAATAACTGATCACTGCTGTGTATAAGAAGAATTATTATAAGAGAAAATAATCTTCTTTGTTAACTTAGTTATAATTTTAGTACTAACTCAGATTGAATATTATCAATAAATAAAAGTAAATAAATAATCTTGATTAATCTCTATTATATTTCTTGAAATATATTAATATTATGAAAGAGAGTGTTATTAAATTACATTATCAGATATTATCATTAAAAATATATTAATATTATGAATATCAATGTTGAAAAAATGTTAATACTTATATATTATAGTGATTTGTAAATTATGATAGTTAAATATATATACATATATTATTTCTGACATTGATTACAACTTGTACAATAATTTTTGAAAACTTAAAATCAATTAACTAACTAATATAAAAAGAAAAAAACTTTTTCTACTTATTATCTTTCTTCTCTTTCTCATTCTTCTTATCATTCTTTATAATTCACTTCTTATTCTCATTCTTCTTCTTTTTCTTTTCATCTGAGATGATAATCATCTTAAAATCTCTCTTCACAACTTCTCAGATAAGAATTTCTACTGCTTTCTCTCAGTCAGGTCAATCTGCATCTCAAAATCCTGCATTTTCTGGTCTGCTGTCTTGAGTTTCACTTTAGTAGTAACTAGATTGACATGCTCAGAGAGTAGAGCTGTCTTCTCAATGTTCTGAATTATAGAGTATATTTGAGACTTGAATAAGGCCTCAATTTCCTTCTTCTCTGTCAGCTTCTGCTAATCAATTAGAGAACAGAAGTATTATCAAACATTATTATCTCTTAATAAATAAAAAACTTATCAGTTTTAACTTCTATATCTTCTACTTTAATACTCTCTCAATCTTCTTCTATCACTGTTTATTTATAGTAACACTCTTCTTCTCTCTCTCTCTCTTTATCTTGATCTCAAATTATTCACACAACTTCTTCTAATCTCACTGCTACTGTATAAGGCTCTTCACTATCTTTCTTTTCAATTTCTCACAGATAATGTCATCTGCATTATTTCTGTACTTAGTTCAGTCTAAATCTATCAGAAGTGTTACTTAAAATTGTTATCATTCTACTCTTTTACAGAGTCTCTTCAAAGTATTATAATATGTCTTACAATCTGTCTTCTCTCACTTGAACATCTTCTTCTTCTCTCTATTCAATCTGTAACAGTGCTCACACGCCTTGATAGTCTGTGGAACCGCAGAATATTTGAAGAGAAATAACATAATTGATTTCAGTGAGTATTAAAGAAAGGTGAAGGCAGAAGAGACAGTCAGAAATAATATAATAATAATGATAATGATGATAATGATGATAATGATGATGATAATAATAATAATAATGATAATAATAGTGATAATAATAATGATGATAATGATAATGATAATGATAATGATAATAATAATAATGAAAGAGAGAGTGCATTGAAATATATTACTGACTTATCAAATATAAAAGAGACTCAAAGAAAATATTAACAGCTTTTAGAGATGTATGAAAACAGCTACAGTATTGTATAGTAATATTATCGTCATTTAATACATACACTGTTGATATTCTTTGTATGCAGTTATTATCTAATCTATATCAGAGATACATGTAGAAAACAGATCTTTGTTACTAGAAAGAATAATTACAGTGATTCTCTATTTTTATATTATAAAGATAGGTTATTCTTATTTCTTTCTTCTCTCTTTTCTCTTCTTCTTCAACCCACTACTAAGTTCAAGCTGATATGAAAACTATTAAAACACTCTTAGAAATTCTTAAATTAAAGAGTGTAAGAAGCCTACGCCGAATAGATCAGTATTATATTGATAGGTCTTATATAACAAAGAGAAAAACATGAAAGAAGGAAAAGAAAGAGAAAGTACAAGAATCAGCAATTGAAGTGAATATTTATACATGTATGTGATGATGTACACAGTGAAGCTTCAGAGTGGAAGAATATACATGCATTTATAGCAGTCAAGAATTGTTGATCAGAACATACACATTCATGATGACTGAGAATCAGTGATCAGAACATACACATTCATGGCAGCTGAGAATTGGCAATTGAGAATGAGGTGGTAGAAATCTATGAAGTGTACAGAATAGTCTATATGATTGATCAGGCACAGCTCGTCACATTAGTCCCCTTCTTTCAGAAGCAGTTCTCATCAGTCAAGGACTATCATTTCAGATAATGTGAAACTCAGAGTTCAGGTCAGTTGATCATAGCTGACTCATTTCATAAGATATTATCAGCTACAGTTATGTGATCTCTTATCAAGAATATCTTCAATCTCTCACTCAAGCTCATTATTTTCTTCTATGATCTCTGACAGCTGTCAGTCAGAAGTCAGTTGAGAAGAGAACAGATCAGTGATAGTGCAGTGAAGCAAGCTTGTATAAAAGATATCATGAATCTCTGATAGTATGTTAAGACAGTAGTTATAATTATCTAGAACTTCTATCACTTTATACTTAGTATGACAGTAATTCAGTATATAAGATGAACATGTAATCTGTATATTCTTAAGATTCAATCATACTAAGTCTTCTATTTTATACTGCTCAGTGAGATCTCAGTGAACATTGATTTAATTCTCTTAATCTTATTTCATAACTGTTATGAAGGCTTCTGCTCAGTCACAGACATCTCAGAGCTTTATTACTATATTATCAGTGATCTAAATTGAACTGTGAGAGTTCAGTATAAACTGTATAATCTCTAGAAGATCTAATATCTTTATGTGATAATCATGTGTAAGAAAGAACAGGCTTATATCTGTTGAAATGACATCTCAATCATTGATAGTGATCTCTGTGTGTAGAAGTAGATTATATTAATCATCTTATAAGTAGTTATAGAATTTATAGAGATAATTCTTCATAGTCTGAATTATCTGTTCTGACACATCATTGATCTCAGAATGATAGACAGTTGACAGATAGTATATAATTTTAAGAACTTGACAGATTCTTGTTCAGAGAGTACTCATGAATTAACAGTTCTAATTCAATACTATAAATCTCAGCAATTCATATATCTGATAGAATAGACTTCATAGAAAAGCTTTAGTAACTTGTTCAGTATTCATCTTATCACAAGATTTTAATATTATATCTTTACTTAATTAATTCATAATAATCAGAATATTTCTATAATTCTTACTCTCAGATAGATTAATAGCAAAGTCAATCACTATATCTTATCAGATTCTATCAGAGATATTAAGTGATTTCAATAGATCTTTTCTACAGTTCTTTCATAAGTTAACAGAAGAACAGTGATTACAGTTTCAGATAAAACATCTGATACTGTTTAATATCTCAGGTCAGTAGAACTCTTAGAAGATTATTCTATACAGTTATTCACAGTCTGAATAATCAGTTATATATAAATCATGCATCTCTTGCATTATCTGAGTGTATAAGAGTTCAGAGTGAGAGACTCAGCATCATTCATAGAATTATAGAGTATTATTATCATCAATTGAACATTCTGAGATATCAGTTTTTATATGTAGTTCTGAGAAAGATCAGAGTGCTTCTTAATATACTGCTTTAGTGAGAGTCTGAAGAAGTTCATCAGTCTGAGCTGCTGTATATCACAGTTCATTCAGTGTAGAGAAAGTGAAGATATCAATATCAGTGTCAGTTCAGAGAGAGAGTGTTCTAATTAGAGAAGTGTGTATAGTGTTATAAGTTGTTCTATCTTGATTAATCAATATCTTCAGATTTAAGAGTTAGTGTTCTCAGTTCATTCAGCACATGTCTGTCATATTGAACAGCATATCTTGTTCTCATTGTAAGAGAGTGTCTGTCATTGAGTTCTGACTGCTGAGGTGATAGTGTATTATAAAATCAAAGTAGCTTAGAAATTCAGATCATTGTATCTATTATTCAGTGAGTTTACAGATGATTATAAAGTGCTTAAGATTCTTATAATCTGTGATTATCTTAAATTCAGAGATGCTTCAGAGTTCAGAGTCTCATTCTTCTAGACAGTGTACAATTGTGAGAAGTTTCTTATCATAGATCTCATAATTGCATTCAGTGAGACTCAGTTTCTTAGATATGAAGACACATGATTATAGAACATCTTCATTATTATATTATAATATCACTTCTTCTATTACATAGTCAGAGAAATCAGCTTCAACAACTGTTTTATAATCAGAGTTAAATATTATTAGTAAAGAAGTATTAATGAATATCTTCTTTATCTGTATGAATGCAGCTTCAGTATCTGCTGATTACTGAAATACTGAGTTCTTCTTAATAAGTTCTGTAAGTGATCTCACAATATCTGAGAAGTTTCATATAAATCATCAATAGAAGTTAGTAAATTTAATAAAGCTTTGTACATCTTTCACAGTATACAGAGTTTCTCATTCAAGAATGATGAAGACTTTCTCAGAATTCATTCAAATCTTCTTATCAGCTTCTATAATAAAACTCAGATATTTAGTACTCTTGACTTTAAAATCACACTTATTAATATCTATTGATAGTTCTGCTTCTCATAGCTGTTATAATATCTTTCACACATATTCTTGATATTCTTTCCTGAATTCATCAGTGAAGATGAGAATGTCATCAAGATATATAGATATGAATTTATCAAGAAAATTTCAGAGTACTCAGTTAATATACTTCTGAAATGTACTGAGAGTATTAGCCAGTTCAAAGAGTGTGACTACTCATTCAAAGAGATCATATTATATTCAGAATACTGTAAGTCACTCATCTTCTTCAGTGATACAGATTTTATAAAACACAGTGATAATATCTAACTTTGTAAATCATTGAGCTTGTTCAATGTAAGCTAGAGTTTCATTAATAAGAGATGAAGAATAACAGTTCTTCTTTATTAATCTGTTCAATTCTCAATAATTCACACAGAATCAGAGTTCTTTATCTGATTTCTTTACAAAGAGAATAGAGGCTGCAGCAGAAGAGTTGCTAATATATATAAATTCTTTATTCAACAGATCATTGAGTGTCTTTCAAAGAAGAAGAAGTTCATCTCAGAACATGTTATAAAGAGAGTCTTATAATGATTCAGAATTCTTATTATTCTTCTTTTTCAACTTGATACTGTGATTCACTTCTGAACCTTATAAGAGAGATAGATTTGTAGCATTATTATCTTGTCAGAAGACATCTAGATATTCATGATATTATTAAGAGAGTTTTATATAAGAATCTGTTATTATAATATGAGATAACTTTTCTAGAGTCTTTTTAATATCAGTCAGACTAGCAGAATAGATTAATATATAGTTCTACTATCAGTAATTCTTTCAGTAACTTCTTTTTCTGAGCATTTTATAGACATTGACAGAGATCTGTGTCAGATTCATAGTCTTGTGAATATCATTCTCATGAACTCTATCATTGTTAGAGAATATTAAACTCCTGTTTTAAGCATTTAATAAGATACCTTGTTCAGATAGTTAGACAAGTTCTAATATAAGATTATAATCAAGATTATTAACTTTATATACATAGATGTCTTCATACTGATGTTCTCTGATATCTATGTTTAGTTTCATTATATAACAGATGCAAATATCTTTTGAATTATTAAATTCTGCAAGAAGTCAGAGTTTTAATAAGAGAATACACTGAAGATTATAATATCTTATGACTGAAGATTTAATCATTACATAGTGACATAGATCACTGTCTATCATGACTTTCATATTATACATATTATTAATCACAGTAGATATAAGAATCATATTTATTATTATTTTCTCTTCAAATCATTGTCATTTAATCTCTTCAAGCTTCTGTTTACAAATTTGAATAGAAGCTAATCTTTTTTCTGTTTCACTGAGATATTCTTATAGTTATCTTCTGAATCTTTCTTCACTGCAATGTGATTGATATAGATAGATACTGATTCATTCTTTAAATAAGAAGACACTGATCTTTCTCCTGATTGAGAAGATACATAGATTAATTAATAGTTGAAAGCAATGTGTTCTGATCAGTTACAGTTAATACATACTTCACATTGACATCAATCAGCAACTTCTTTGAGAGTGATCTCAGAAACTCAGAAGCCTGTTCAAACAGTGAAAACTCTTGCTTATGTATAGACATTTGAATTTATTCAGTTCATAATATCTGTATTATTACTGTTACTTCTCTTCAGCATAAGTGTATAAGTGACTGAAGTGTAACATCTAATGTCACTGTTCTGTATACTCTTGAGCTTGATAAGACAGTCATTCAATGTCTAAAGCTGTATGCAGAAGTCTTCATAAGTTAAGTCTTTACTTACACTTATAAGAGTCTGTAAGAGTTTGAAAGTTAATATCTTCTTAAGTATGCTAATCTTTATTCAATTCTCTCCAGATTGATCACCTACTTCTAAGATCTTGATGTTAAAGTCAGGAATGAATGTTATAAGAGAAATGTTTCTCTATTAGATACTCTATAATCAATCTAACATCTTCTGTTACATAACAGTGTCTCAAAACAGAATATTAAGATATTTCATAATATTATCAGATGTTTATAACACTGATTCACATGCTTTCATTTATAAATGAAACTTCTGTTTTCTGTGATTCTTCAATCATTCATTAATATATCAATCTTAATTAATTAGTAAACTGATAGCATCTTCATCTATACTCAGTTTTATAAGCATTTTCATTCTTCATGATGAGTAGAGAGTGAGATTGAAAGTATTGAAATATATGAGAGCATCTAAGCATTCTTTCAGCACTTTTATATTTAATTCTGTAGATATTAAAATTGCATGAGTTTCTTATTATAATAATTATTGAATCTCTTTATATTGACATTATTAAGTTACATGCATATCAGCTATTTATTATTATTGTAGTTTCAATATTACTCAGAGTCACTGTGATACTGTGTCTATACTTATGTTCAGACATTCTCTCATATTATCATTAGATATGATTATATTGTTTATCAGATATGTGATATCTGTGAAATCTGAAGAAGTGTAATCATATGAATATCTCATACATCTAAGTGTTAGAACTCTCAGATCTTTCACTGATATTCTCTTTATAAGATCTTATTTCAGGGTCAGAGTGACTGATGAGTAAGATTCTATCTGAGAACTCAGTATCTGCTTAACTGTGTTTCTCTTTCTTACATATTGTTACATGTTCAGATATCTCTTAATAGATAATCATTTCTGATGAGGAGATGATATGTGAATAATCATTTCTAATAAGAAGATGATAAATGTTTTTCTAGTATAAGAGGCCTACACTGAATAGATTGATATTGTATTGATAGGTCTTATATAACAAAGAGAAAAATGTTAAAGAAGGAAAAGAAAGAGAAAGTATGAGAATCAGCAATTGAAGTGAATATTTATACATGTATGTGGTGGTGTACACAGTGAAGCTTCAGGGCAGAAGAATATAGGCGTGTTCATAGCGGCCGAGGATCAGTGATCGGAACACACACGTTTGTGATGGCTGAGGATCAGCGATCGGGAATGAGGCGGTAGGAATCTATGAAGTGTACGGAATAGTCTATATGATTGATCGGGCGCAGCCCGTCACAAAGAGTATAGACTAATCAAATTTTAAATACAGAAGAATCAAATTATATTTAATATTACTAATTATTCATTCTTTCTTAATAAAATCACAGTCACATCTTTTCTCTCTCTCTCTTAAACAAAACATAGCCTGTAAAAAGTGAGTATTATATCAGATTATAATGATCAACACAGCTTCAGCATGCAGAGCTGTATACATACAGTATATGCTGAACTGAGAGACTGCATGAGTTACAAATCAGCAGCAGCATCTCAGAGAGAGCTGTACAGTGTGAGAAAGTTACAACTCTCAGTCACATGTGCAGAGAATGAATCATCACAGTAAGTGTATATATATTATATAAAAGTAACACTTTTTAATAATACTCAGTCTCTGCTATTATGAAAATAGAGTCTCTCTGTGAGATCTGTTTTTATCAGAAGTCAGAGAATCTTATATTTCTCAAGATTATCTTCACATATCTTGTCTGTGAAATTGATGAGAAAAATTATTAATTTCAGCATTCTGCTCTTAATGCTATTCAAGTGATAGTAGAGTTCACTCTAGTCACATTTTTTAAGTGTATATTTTCTAAATATTCATATTTATACAGATATATACTAATTATTTATTAGATAATATTAAGATAATAACTCATCACAGCTGTGTTACTCTCACTATGAGAAATACACAGTTAATAATGAATATTATAAAGACTCTGAGAAGTAAGTATTTTAAGAATACTACAGCTCTGTAATCTTGATTTTTGTTTATTTTTATTTTTTATTTTTTTCTTTTTCTTTTATTTTTTTTTTCTTTTTCTTTTTTTTCATTCTGATTTTTTCTGGTTTTTGTTTTATTTTTTGTTTTTTATTTTTTTTTATATTTTATATTTTTTTCATAATTAAAATTATATGAATTATAATCTATAATTAGAAAAGTAATGATATTTGATAATACTCTCTATTGAATTTTTAACAAATGAGTACTATATTATGATATTATATAAGTGAGAAGTGATTTCATAGTCTTATTTAATACTATTCTCAATAATAAGATCAGAATGAAAATTTGACTAAGAATTCAAATATATTCTTCATTCAGAACTAGATTTTTATTTGAAAGATGAATCTGAGACCTTTAATATTTGAAATAATGTGATTTGAAATCAATGTAATGAACACAAATCATGATTAGAAGTAATGCTTTTAGATAATATAATAACTGTAAAGTTTGATTCTGGTTTCAGACACGGTCACACAGTCAGTCTACTCACAACATTCATTCCTGACTTTGATATCAAGATTTTAGAAGCAGATGATTAATCTTGAGAGAATTGAATGAAGATTAGCATGCTTAAGAAGACATTAACTTTCAAACTCTTACAGGCTGTTATAAGTGTAAATGAGAACCTGAATTATGAAGACTTCTACACACAACTTCAGACAATGAATGATCATCTTATCAAGCTCAAGAGTATACAGAACAGTAGCAGAAGACATTATATCTCAGTCTCTTATACACCTGCATTGAAGAATAATAATGATGCAGATGTCATGAACTGAATAGACTTGAATATCTACATATAAGCAAGAGTCTCTGCTGTTCAAACAGACTTCTGAGTTTCTGAGATCACTTTTAAAGAAGTTGCTGATCAATATCAATGTGAAGTATATATCAACTGTAACTGATCAGAACACATCACTTTCAACTGTCAATTAATCTATATGCCTCTTCACTCAAGAGAAAGATCAGTGTCTTCTCATTTGAAGAATGAATCAGTGTCTGTTCGCGTCAATCACATTGCATTGAAGAATGTGGCGGGCTGCGCCCGATCAATTATATAGACTATTCCGTACACTCCATAGATTTCTACCGCCCCATTCCCGATCGCCGATCCTCGGCCGCCATGAACATGTATGTTCTGATTGCCGATCCTCAGCCGCTACAAACGCGTGTATATTCTTCCACCCTGAAGCATCACTGTGTACATCATCACATACACATATAAATATTCACTTTGATTGCTGATTCTCACACTTTCTCTTTCTTTTCTTCTCTAATGTTTTTCTCTTTGTTATATAAGACCTATCAATATAATACTGATCTATTTAACATAGGCCTCTTACACTAGAAAAATGTTCATCATCTTCTTATTAGGAATAATTATTCATCAAGAGATATCTGAATGCATAATAACACATAAGAAAAGAGAAACAATCAGTTAAAGTGAACATTAAGTTCTCAGATAGAAGCTTGCTCACCAGTTATTCTGGCCCTGCAACAAGATCTTATAAAGAGAGTAAGATCTTATAAGAGAATATCAGCAAAAGACTCAAGAGTTCTGATACTCAGATATATGAGATATTTATATAATTACACATCTGATAATCAATAACCATGTCTAATGATAATATAGAAGAACTCTTGAATGTGAGTATAGAAGTAATATCACAGTGACTTCAAGTAATGTTGAAATTGTAATAGTAATAAATAGCTGATATGCATGCAACTCAATAACATTAATATGAAGAGATTCAATAATTATCATAATAAAGAACTCAGACAATTTCAACATCTACAGAATTAAATATAAAAGTACTGAAAGAACACTTAGATACTCTTATATATTTTAATGCTTCTGATCTCACTCTCTACTCATCATGAAGAATGAAAATGCTCATAAAACTGAGTATAGATGAAGATATCATCAGTTCACTAATCAATCAAGATTGATATATCAATGAACAATTGAAGAATCATATAAAACAGAAGTTTCATTCATAGATAAAAGCATGTGAATCAGTATTATAAACATCTGACAACATCATCAAATATCTTGATATTCTGTTTTAAGACACTGCCATGTAACAGAAAGTATTAGATTGATTACAGAGTATCTGACAGAGAAACACTTCTCTTATAATCTTCATTCCTGACTTCAATATTAAAATTCTAGAAGCAGGAGATCAATCTTGAGAGAATTGAATGAAGATTAGTATGCTCAAGAAGACATTAACTTTCAAACTCTTACAGACTCTTGTAAGCATAGACAAAGACCAGACTTATAAAGACTTCTACACACAGCTTCAGACATTGAATGATCATCTTATCAAGCTCAAGAGTATATAGAACAGTGACAGAAGATGTTATATCTCAGTAACTCATACACTCACACTGAAGAATAACAATGATGTAGATATTATGAATTGAGTAGACTCAAATGTCTACATATAAGCAAGAATCTTCATTATTTAAACAGGCTTCTGAGTTTCTGATATCACTTCTGAAGAAGTCACTGATCAATGTCAACAAGAAGTGTGTATTAACTGTAACTGATCAGAGCATATTACTTTCAACTGCTAATCAATCTATGTATCTTCTCAATTGAGAGAAAGATCAGTGTCTTCTCATTTAAAAGATGAATCAGTGTCTGTCTACATCAACCACATTATAGTGAAGAAAGATTCAGAAGATAACTATGAAAATGTCTCAGTGAAACAGAGAAAAGATTAGCTTCTGTTTAAATTTATAAACAGAAGCTTGAAGAGATCAGATAATAACAATTTAAAGAGAAAATGATAATAAATGCAATTCTTGTATCTACTGTGATTGATAATATATATAATATGAAAGCTATGATAGACAGCAGTCTATACTACTATACAATGATAAAATCTTCAGTTGTAAGATATTATAATCTTCAGTATATTTTTTTATTAAAACTCTGACTTCTCACAGAATTTAATAATTCAAAGAATGTTTGTATCTGTTATATAATGAAACTAAATATAGATGTGAGAGGACATCAATATGAAGATATCTACACATATGAAGTTGATAATCTCAATTATAATCTTATATTAGAACTTGTCTGACTATCTGAACAAGGTATCTTACTGAATACTTAAAACAGAAGCTTGATATTCTCTAATGATGACAGAATTCATGAAGATAATATTCACAAGACTATGAATCTTACACAGATCTCTGTCAACACTTATAAAATACTCTGAAAAAGAAGTTATTATCAAAATCACTGACAGAGTTGCTAATAAGTTCATCAACAGCAGAATCATATATCAATCTATTTCATCAGTCTGATTAATATTAAAAAGACTCTAGAAAAGTTATTCTGTGTTATAATAACAGATTCTTGTATAAAACTCTCTTAATAATATTATGAATATCTAGATATCTTTCAACAAGATAATATTATAAATATACCTCTCTTATGAGATTTTGAAGTGAATCACAGTATTAAGTTAGAGAAAAAGAATGATAAGAACTCTGAACTATTATGAGACTCTCTTTATAACATGTTCTGAGATGAACTTCTTCTTCTTCAAAAGACACTCAATGATCTGTTGAATAAAGAATTCATATACATTAGTAACTCTTTCATCACAGTCTCTATTCTCTTTGCAAAGAAATCAGATGAAGAACTTCAGTTCTGTGTGAATTATCAAGAATTGAATAGATTAATAAAGAAAGACTGTTATTCTTTATCTCTTATCAATGAAACTCTAGCTTGTATTGAACAAGCTCAATGATTTACAAAGTTAGATATCATTATCACATTTCATAAGAGTCACATCACTGAAGAAGATAAGTGACTTACAGTATTTCAAACATAATATAATCTCTTTGAATAAGTAGTCACATTCTTTGAACTGATCAATGCTCTCAGTATATTTCAGAAGTATATCAACTGAGTACTTTAAGACTTTCTTGATAAATTTGTATCTGCTTATCTAGATGACATTCTCATCTTCATCAATGAATTCAGAAAGAAGTATCAAGAGTATGTGCAAAGAGTATTACAATAACTACAAGAAACAGAACTATCAATTGATATTAACAAGTGTGATTTTGAAGTCAAGAGTACTAAATACTTAGATTTCATCATAGAAGCTGATAAGAGAATCTGAATGAATTCTGAGAAGGTCTCTGCTATTCTTGAATGAGAGGTTCTGTACACTGTGAAAGATGTATAAAGCTTCATCAGATTTACTAACTTCTATCAGCAATTTATATAAAACTTCTCAGATATCACAAGATCACTTACAGAACTCACTAAGAAAGACACAGTATTTCAATAATCAATAGATACTGAAGCTGCATTTACACAGATAAAGAAGATGTTCATTAATACTTCTTTACTGATAATATTTAATTCTGATCATAAGACAGTTATTAAAGCTGATTTCTCTAACTATATAATAGAAGAAGTGATATTGCAATATAATGATAAAGATGTTCTATAATTATATGTCTTTATATCTAAGAAACTGAGTCCTGCTGAATGCAATTATGAGATCTATGATAAGAAACTTCTTATGATTATACACTGTTTAGAAGAATAAGACTCTGAACTCTGAAATGTCTCTAAATTTGAGATAGTTACAGATTATAAGAATCTCAAATACTTCATAACTATCTGTAAACTCACTGAACAACAGATGCAATGATCTGAGTTCTTAAGTCACTTTCATTTTATAATACACTATTATCCTGACAGTCAGAACTCAATGATAGATGCTCTCTCATGATGAGAGTAAGATATATCATTCAATGTAACAGATACTTGCTGCATGAACTGAGAGCATCAGCTCTTAGATCTGAAGATACTAGTTGATCAAGATGAAACAACTCATGATACTATATATACTTCTCTGATTAGAACACTCTCTCTTCAAATTAATACTAATACTAACACTGATATCTTGACTTCTCTCAAACCTATACTGAATGAATTATGATATATAACAGCTCAAACTGATGAACTTCTCTAAGCACTCATTGAAGCAGTATATCAAGAAGCACTTCAATTCTTCTCAGAACTATGTATAAGAACTAACATCTCAGAATACTCAATTGATGACAATAATACTCTACAGTTCTGTAAGTGATGTTGAGTCTTCTACTTCAAATTCTTACATACTCAGATAATGCAAGAGATACATGATTTACATATAATCAGTCATTCAGATTATAAATAACTGTATTGAATGATCTCTTGAGAGTTCTACTGATCTGAGATATTAAACAGCATCAGACATTTTGTCTGAAACTGTAACTATTGTTTCTTCATCATCTTATGAAAGAACTGTAGAAAAGATCTGCTGAAACTGCTTGATATTTCTGATAGAATCTGATGAGATATAGCTATTGACTTCACTATTGATCTCTCTGAGAGTAAGAGCTGTAGAAATGTTCTGATCATCATGAATCAATTGAGTAAGAGTATTATATTGAAACTCTATAACAAGATAAATGCTGAATAAGTTACTGAAGCTTTTCTAAGAAGTCTGTTCTATTGAATGTATGAATTACTAAGATCTATAGTCTCAGATCAGAGCTGTCAATTTGTGAGCACTCTCTGAACAAGACTCTGTCAAGTTCTCAAGATTACACACTGTCTGTCAACTGTCTATCACTCTGAGACTGATGATGCATTAGAATAGATAATTTAGATTATAAAGAACTATCTCTGTAAGTTCTGTAATCACTTATAAGATGATTAACATGATCTGCTTCTACATGCAGAGATCACTATCAATGAATGAGATACTGTTTCAACAGATATAAGCCTGTTCTTTCTTACATATGATTATCACATGAAGATGTTGAATCTTCTAGAGATTATACAGTTCATATCAGATCTCTGCAGTCTGATTCAGATGGCTGATAATATAGTAACAAAACTCTGAGATGTCTGTAATTGAGCAGAGGTCTTCATGACAACTGTAAAACAAGATCAAGAGAATCAAATCAATGTTCACTGAGACTTCACTGAATAATATAAGATAGAAGATCTAGTATGATTGAATCTTAAGAATATATGAACTATATATTCATCTCATATACTAGATTATCACCATGTCAAGTATAAAGTGATAGAAGTTTTAGATAGTCACAACTACTGTCTTAATATATTATCAGGAATTCATGATATCTTTCATACAAGCTTGCTTCATCACACTGTCACTGATCTGTTTCCTTCTCAACTAACTTTCAACTGACAATCATCAGGAATTATAGAAGAAGATAATGAGCTTGAGTGAGAGATTGAAGATATTCTTGATAAGAGATCACACAGCTGCAGTTGACAATATCTTGTGAAATGAGTTAGCTATAATCAATCAATCTGAACTCTGAGTTCTGTGTTATTCAAAACAGCAGTTCTTGACTGATGAGAACTACTTCTGAAAAGAAGGAACTAATGTGACAGACTGCACCTGATCAATTATATAGACTATTCTGTACACTTCATAGATTTCTACCGCCCTATTCCCAATTGCTGATCCTCAGTCACCATGAACATGTATGTTCTGATCACCGATCCTCGGCCGCTATGAATGCGTGTATATTCTTCCACTCTGAAGCACCACCGTGTACGCCACCACATACACATATAAATATTCACTTCAATTGCTGATTCTCGCACTTTCTCTTTCTTTCCTTCTCTAACATTTTTCTCTTTGTTATATAAGACCTATCAATATAATACCGATCTATTCGGCGTAGGCCTCTTACAAAGAAGGATTCAGAAGATAACTACAAGAACACTTCAATGAAACAGAGAAAAGATTAGCTTCTGTTCAAATTTGTAAACAGAAGCTCAAAGAAGTCAGATGATAATGATTTGAAGAAAAGATAATAATGAATGCAATTCTTGTATCTACTGTCATGAATAATATGTATAATATAAAGATCATGATAGATAGCAGTCTATATTACTATGCAATAATTAAATCTTCAGTTGTAAGATGTTATAACCTTCAGTGTATTCTCTTATCAAGACTCTGAGTTCTTACAGAATTTGATGACTCAAAAGACATTTGTATCTGTTACATGATGAAGTTGATCATAGATGTCAGAGAATATCAATATGAAGATACCTATGTATATAAAGTTGATAATCTTGATTACAATCTTACATTAGAACTTATCTGACTACCTGAACAAGGTATCTTATTGAATACTTGAAACAGAAGCTTGATATTTCTTAACAATGATAGAATTTACAAAGATGATATTCATAAAATCATGAATCTGACACAGATCTCTGTCAATATGTATAAAATGCTCTGAAAAAGAAGTTACTGACAGAAATGCTGATAAGATCACTGATAGCAGAATTATATAGCAATCTACTCTATCAGTCTGATCAATATTAAAAAGACTCTAGAAAAGTTATTCTGTGTTATAATAACAGATTCTCATACAAAACTTTCTCAATAATATCATGAATATCTAGATGTTTTTCAATAAGACAATAATGTTATAAATCTATCTCTCTTATGAGATTCATAAGTGAATCACAGTATCAAGTTGAAAAAGAAGAATGATAAAGATTCTGAATCATCATGAGACTCTCTTTATAACATGTTCTGAGATGAACTTCTTCTTCTTCAAAAGACACTCAATGATCTGTTGAATAAAGAATTTATACATATTAGTAATTTCTCTGCTGCAGCTTCTATTCTCTTTACAAAGAAATCAGACAGAGGACTCTGACTCTGTGTGAACTATCAACAATTAAATACATTAATCAAGAAGAACTGCTATTTTTTATCTCTGATTAATGAAACTCTAACTCACATTGAACAAGCTTAATAATTTATAAAACTAGATATCATCACTGCATTTCATAAGATCTATATCACTGAAGAAGATGAATAGCTTACAGTATTTCAGACATGTTATAATCTCTTTGAATGAGTAGTTACTCTCTTTGAACTGACTAATGCTCTCAGTATATTTCAGAAGTATATCAACTAAGCACATCAGAATTTTCTTAATAAATTTATATCTGTATATCTTGATAACATTCTCATCTTTACTAATGAGTTCAGAAAAGAATATCAAGAACATGTATGAAAAGTATTATCATAATTACAAGAAGCAGAACTATCAATAGATATTAACAAGTGTGATTTTGAAGTCAAGAGTATCAAATATCTGGGTTTTATCATAGAAGCTGGTAAGAAGATTCAAATGAATTCTGAGAAAGTCTCTGCTATTCTTGAATGAGAAGCTCTGTATACTGTGAAAGATGTACAAAGCTTCATCAGATTTGCTAACTTCTATCAGTGATTTATACAAAACTTCTCAGATATTATGAGATTACTTACAGAACTTATTAAGAAGAACTCAGTATTTCAGTGATCAGCAGACACTGAAGCTGCATTCATATAAATAAAGAAGATGTTCATCAATGTCTCTCTGCTAATAACATTTAACTCTGATTGTAAAATAGTCATTGAAGCTGACTTCTCTGACTGTATTACAGAGAGAGTGATATTGTAATATGATGATAAAGATGTCTTACAATCATGTATCTTCATATCTAAAAAACTGAGTTTTGCTGAATACAACTATGAGATCTATGATAAGAAACTTCTTATAATTGTACACTGTTTAAAAGAATAAGACTCTGAACTCTGAAGTATCTTCAAATTTAAGATAATTACAGACTATAAAAATCTCAAACACTTCATTATCACTTACAAGCTTACAGAACAACAGATGCAATGATTCAAGCTATTAAGCTGTTTTCATTTCATGATATACTATCACCTCAGCAGTCAGAACTCAATGACAGATGCTCTCTCATAATGAGAGTAAGATATATCATTCAATGTAACAGATACTCACTGAATGAACTGAGAGCATCAGCTCTTGAATTCAAAGATATTAGTTAATCAAGATAAGACAGCTCATGACACTATACACACTTCTCTGATTAGAACTGTCACTGATATCTCAACTTCTTTCAAATCTACACTAGATAAACTATGACACAGAGCAGCTTAAACTGATGAACTTCTTCAAGTACTCACTGAAGCAGTATGTCAAGAAGCATTCTAATTTTCTTCAGAACTATGTATAAGAACTGACATCTCAGAATATTTAATCAATGATAATAACACTCTACAATTTCATGAATGATACTGAGTCTCTCACTTTAAACTCTTATACACTCAGATAATGCAAGAGATGCATGATTCATATATAACTGATTATTCAGACTGTGAATAACTGTATTAAATGATCTCTCAAGAATTCTACTGATCTGAGATATTAAACAGCATTAGATGTTTTGTCTGAAACTATAACTGTTATTCTTTCGTCATCATATAAAAGAACTATAGAAAAGATCTGCTGAAACTGCTTGATATCTCTGATAGAATCTGATAAGATGTGATAATTAACTTCACTGTTACAAAAAGTGCACCGCTCCACCACGAACTCGCTCGATTTTTCGAATGAGAACCCGCCGATAGATCCATCGAAAAGCCCTCGATCATACGAGCATTTTGACCCCATCGCCGACCGCATACCCCGTGTGGTGGTGGAGATATCCAGCCAAACGTGAACCAGACGTTCGAAACTCCTGTGTGGGATTATCCCCCGTTCACCCCTACCACACCACAACCCCGGGCCAAATTGCCATACAAATTGTAAGGTGAAGAGACCTAGCCATATGCGCCAATCTTCTTGATTTTGGAAGATCCCCAATCTGTAATTGTGGAGATATCTGAGGAGCGACCTCCGCGAAAACCCTGTCCATCTTTGATGTTCCAAACATCAACGCCAAGTCCCACCCTCGTACCGCCCTTCCCAATCTGGCCCATCCCCAGCAGAAAAATACAAAAAGATACCTCGGCGATAATATCAAGCACATAATCAACAGACACTTCTGAAGTACAACCTCCGCGGTCTGTCGTCAGTGTATCTAGACTTCAACACCAAGTCTCACCCTTGTACTACCCCTCTCAATCTGGCCCATCGCCGGCAGAACAATACAAAAAGATACCTCAGTAACAGCATTTGATACATAACCAGCAGACAATGAGTCAACAGCACATCAACAACTATAAAATCAGTATACTTCAAGATCTGACTGAGCCTTTGATCCCTGCACAGTGAGATATATTAAATCTAGTTTTAATACCTCAATATTCAATAGATTCT
Source organism: Blastomyces gilchristii SLH14081 (assembly GCF_000003855.2). Classification (NCBI taxonomy): domain Eukaryota; kingdom Fungi; phylum Ascomycota; class Eurotiomycetes; order Onygenales; family Ajellomycetaceae; genus Blastomyces; species Blastomyces gilchristii. The sequence goes on from NW_003101680.1 coordinate 5,359,371, forward strand.
GCAAGGAATTGAGAACAGCAACACTAGATTTCTATTGAATTTGAGAATTAACTCTATATTGATATAATCATTGACAAAGTCTTCTATTTTGAGATATAAATAACCAGTTTCTCTACATCCCACTGACAATACTTATATTATTATATAGAAACAGACTTATATTCTCTATAATATCAAGACTCTGAAGAGGGAAAGTCCTGATAGAGAGTATACAGTAGTGCATATCTTAGTAGTTTCTATCTCATTCTTCTGCAGCAGTTAATGCAAAAAAAAGATCTTAGAAATAGTTTTTTACTTCTCTTGAAAAAGTAAGGTGTTTTTCTCTGAATTTTATACAATATTCTTACAAAGAATTAAAAACAGAGCTGTTTTCTGTCATAATTTCATATTCTTTTAAGTAAGAATTACTTTTTCAGTGACTGAAGAGCTTTTATTAATACTTAATTTCTTTTTATACTCTTTATTAACTGATTTGAGTTGCACACTTATTGTGTGAGAAGAATTGAATGATTTAGAATAAAATTAAATAGTGTTAATCAATTTCTCTGCAAAAAATTGATTTATTTTTTGTCAGTTTTTGTCTCAAAAACTGTTATATTATCTGATTTATTATCAATTGATATCATACTTTTCCTCACTGTATCTCAAGAAAGAGATTATAAAGATTTTATTAATTTATCTTAAAAATCAATTTTAGTTTATTAGATTCTCTTCAAAAATCTAATCTAGTTACTGAACTAGTGTGAAAAAAATCAGGTATTTTATACACAAAAGTCTTTTATTCTTCTTTTGAAACAGTTTGATCAACTTTTCAATTGAAAACAGACTTAGAAATCACTTAATTGAAACAGTCTGATCAACTTTTCAAAAGAGTTCAATAAATATCTCAATTAAAACAGTCTGATCTACTTTTCATTGAGTGAGAATAATGAGTGCAAAAATACACTCAGTTGATGTGGAAAAAGATACTTTCTCAAATGCTATTTCTGAGATTGAAATTCTAAAGAGAAGAAAGAAAGAAGAAATAGAGAAATAATAAGTTCTTGAAATACAGAAACTTGAAAAAGTAAGCAAGATTCTTGAAAAGCAGTGTCTGAGTGAGATGAATGAAGAAGTTCTGTTAATTCTTCATACTCAGGCTAGATAACTACAGAAGATGATTAAGTTCAAACTTAGAATTTCAAACACAGTTTAAAAAACATTGAAAATTTCTAGTATGATCACTGACTCTTCATCTTGCTCTTCTTCTTTTTTTTCTACTTCTTCTTCTTCTTTGAATCAGAAGAAAACATATACTCAAGCAGCTGAATCTGCTGTCTCTGAACCTGCTATCTTAAAATCTACTTAAAATCCTGAGAAAACTGAAAAGAATACTGCTCATACTTCTATTCATAGAAAAGTGAAAAAGAAAATGTAAAAAGAGAAAAACTTTCAAATCTTCAGAAATAGAAGACTTATTCTCAAAGTCTCAAATCAGAACATTCAGTAAAGAAATAAGCTAAACTCAAATCTCATTTTCAAAATCAGAAATGAAATTAATCAGCAGTTCTTCTCTCAGTTGATAACTGATATTAAATTTCAAAAATCAGTTATAGCTTCAATTAAGTCATCATTCTTTGAAAACTTCATTATTCTGACTACAATGCCTGAATTCAGTACTGAATTCCTTATTCAGAATGAGAATCTCTGAAAGTCAGTAGTAGAATCTTTGCTAAATACAATAATTCTATCTGAGAGAGATGAAAAGTAAGATAAATTCATTCTTTATAATATTTCAGTTGAAATTTTTGACTGTGAAGAAGGAATACTACTACTTAAAAATGAATTGAAAGAATACAACTCTATTCAACTGAGAAAAGAGCCTGTATGACTAAATTCAATTGAGTTCAGATAAAGCAGGAGAAATGTCTCTGTTCTAGTATATATAAAAACACTTGAACAGTTAAAGATCTCTGAAGTAAGAGTAGCAGATTTGAAAATGAGAGTTCATGAATACAAAGACTTAAGAATGAATCTCAAAGCTTAAACACAGTGTTTAAACTGTCAAAGATATGAATACTTTATAATCTCATGTTTTAGAGACTCAAAATATACATTCTGTATCAGAGATCATAAAACTAGTAAACATAAATGTGAAACATGCTCAAAAAGAGATGAAATATGTTAATACACTCTACTTAAGTGCTCTAATTGCAAAGAAAAACATGTATCTAGCTCAAAAGAATATATATTTACTTCAAGAACTCAAAAGAACTGGAGAAAAGATGAAGCTCAAAGTCAATCTAGAACTGAAGAGAAGAGTCAAGTCAGTAAACTTATAATTATAAGCTTAAAAAGAAGAAACTCTCAACTATTCAAATCTTCAAACTTCAATTCTCCAGCTAAATGTAAATAGAATTTGAATTCTCAAACTTCTGTTAAGATTAGAGAATTGAGAAATGACTCTGATAATAAACTATATATAATATAAGCAGTTGAGATTCCTACTTTTCAAAATAGTTATAATCTACTATCTGATGATTGTGATTAGATTCTACTCTATCTCTACTCTCTTTTAGTATGAATATACAACAAAAACAATAAAAAAAGTTTAAAAACTCTTCAAAAATCACATTTATTCAAAATAATATAGATAGAAACTCAAATTATATTTATTCTTGTCTTTAAATTGCATTTGAATAAAAAGTTAATTTTATATTACTTCAGAAACTGAATTTTGATGCTGAGTAAAAATACATTATTTCTCATTCAAGCTACTACTGCTTTCTATCTCAAAAGTCTGAGATAAAGTCAAGAGTAGTGATCTATGAAAGAAAGAGATCAAGATATCAATTTAATCTAAGATTTGATATCATGTCTGACCCTGATATTCTGGTGAGTGATATTATAGATAAAGAAAATGAGTTTGATACTATACAGCTCATAAATATCTATAATGAAAAGTCATTGAAGAAAAATAACAATATCTGAACAATTGATAGAGGATTTCTGAACATAACTTCATTAAGAAACTCTATAATTATAGAAGATTTCAATGCACATTATTTCTGATAAAATTCAGAATGCAAGAGAGCAGTAAGAGCTGATAATCTGATTGAATGAATCTTTATACATTCAATAGATTTGATTAATAAGTCTGATCAACAAACATTCTTTAGAAAAGATATGAAACAGAAATCTATTATAGATTTAATCTTCATATCACAAAATCTAATGAAAAAAAGACTTGTAAACTGATTTATTAATTCAAATAAGACATCAGAATCAGATTATGAGATTATCTAATTTGATATTACACTGAGAAAAAAACAAATGAGTGAAAACCCTCTTCTCTCTAATCAGTTTAACTTTGAAAAAGCTGATTGAAAAGCAGTTAAAGAAAGTATAAGACTATTAAAATCTGAAAGACAGAGTGAGCTATATTGAAATTCTGGTCAAGATATCTCAAATGAAATACTTGAGAATAGAGTGAAGCTCATTACATCTATTATTCTAACAAGTATTAGAGATAATATTTCAAAGAGAAAATCTTCTGAGTATTCAAAACCTTGATGAAATGAGAATATCTCATCTAAAAGAAAAGAATTAACTACTGCTAGAAGAGATTGAAAGAATGATGTAATATCTGATGAAGAGTTCAAAGCTGTCAGAAATGAATATTTTTCAGATATTAAAAGAGCTAAAACAGACTGCTGGAATAAATTTCTTGAAGAAGTATAAGAAAAGAAAGTTTTTAAAGCTTTTAACTATACTAAAACAAGAAGTGTAGCAAAACTTCCAGCCTTAGAATATGAGTTTCAGAATGAATCATATACAGCAAACTCTTTTGAGAAAAAATGTGAAGCTTTCATGAGAATTCTCTTTCAGAACTTACCAGATTCAGATTCAGATTCAGAGGAAGAGAATATATCACTTCTCAACTACATTGATGAAAACAACTAAGAATGGCCTGATCTTATATAAGATGAATTAGAGTCAGCTATCTTCTCAAGTTCTGTTAAAACTGCTGCAGGGCCTGATTCAATTAATCACTTACTTATTTAAAATATATATTTCTACTTAAAGAATGAATATTTTGAGCTCTTTTTCAATCTCTTGAAAAATGAATATCATTCTGAATGCTGGAGAGAAGCCACTGAAGTGATTCTTATAAAATCTAATAGAAAAACTTCAATTCCTAAGTCATATAGAGTAATACCTCTATTAAACTGTCTAGAAAAGGTTTTAAAAAAGATAATAACTACTCAACTATCTTTTATAAGCTCTATTAATAACTCTCTTTTATTCAGTGAATAAATGAGAGATAGAAAACAATGTTCTGTAATTGACACTGTTCTCTCAGTTATTCATAATATTCAAATAGCAAAGTATGAAGATCTGGTCTCAACTGCAGTTTTTATTGATATAAAAGAAGCATTTGATTATGTTTCAAAGTCAAAGTTAATTCAGACTTTGAAGATGTTAAAACTGTCACTTTCTCTAATAAAATAAGTTGACTGTTTTATATTTAAAAGAATTATACAACTTTTCTTTGATGAAATGAAATAAGATAAGACTGAGATAAAAGTAGAAGTGCTGTAAGAATCTTCAGTCTCACTCATTTTATTTGCAATATACACTGTATATCTATTCAAAGATTGAAATATGAAAATAGTGTAATTTTCAAGTTATGTAGATGATATTAATCTAGTCTACAGCTCAAAAACTATCAAAGAGAATTTAAAAGTGATTGAAAAAGCTGTAAAGAAAATCTTTGTCAGAGTAGATATCAATCAAATTCAATTTAATATGAATAAAACTGAGTTAATTCATTTCTTTTCTAGATTCAATGAGAAAGAACTATCTCTAACTCGTTTAAATAGAGAGATTAAACCCAGTTTAAATGTTAAATGATTAGAAGTATGGTTAAACTCCAAGTTGAATTTTAAATATCATATTCAACAAAGAACTGTCAAGGCAGAAAGACTATTGAACAACATTATCAGACTATCAAATACAGAGAGAGGTCTATTCTTCCAGGCTATGAGACAGTTATATATAGTCTGTATTATCTCAGTAGCTGATTATGAAGTTCAAGTTTGATGAAATAATCAAGAAAATTTCACTGAACTCTTTCAAAGTCTGCAAAACAGAGCTTTGAGAAGAATTCTGAGAGCATTTAAATCATCTTCTATTAAAGCAATAGAAATTGAAGCTTTAATTCTCTCTTCTGCTATTAGATTTGAAAAGGCCTGTATAAACTATGCTCTGAGAGTTATAAAGATGAGCTTAAATCATATAATCAGAGAAAGAGTCTCTTCTTCATTTTTATTAATTAACTATGAAAATAAACTAGATTGAAATAGATTTCTTGATTGAAATGAAAATAATTCTTCAAAGAAAATGTCTTCTCAACTGTACAGACTATACTCACTGATTAAAAATTAATTTTCTTCTTTAAATATTGAAAAAGTTGATCATGAGAAGATATCTCTCTGAAGAGAAAAGCTTGAATCTCTTATAGACTTATAAATAAGTGAACTATCTAAAGAGAAAGAATATGAACAGCATTTGAAGTGAATTTCTATCATTAATATAAAAGACTCTATTCTGATTTATTCAGATGACTCAAAAAATGAGAATTTGAATAGATTAGATACAGACATTGCTTATACTGAAGATAATATTAATTTTATCTCAGATTTCTGAAATTTAGACTGTGTATCTGAAGTCTTTGACACTGAACTATTTATAATAGTGAAAGCTTTCAAACTTATTAAAATAAAATCTTATAAAAGAGAAAATAGTTTGAAAGAGATATAAATATTCTCTAATAGTCAAGCTGCTTTAAAAAGACTTAGAAATAGTCAGATTCATAATGATTAAATGAATCTTAAACTGATCTTAAACTCTATTTTAACAATTCAAAAGAGAAGAATATCAAAGCTGATAATTCATCAGCACTGAGTTCCTGCTCATATGAATATTCATGATAATGAATTGACTGATTCAGCTGCAAAAAAAGATTCAGAATTAAGCAGATCTATTCAAAAAATTATGTTCTGATCTTTTATAAAGAGAAAAATAAAAGAATCTTGTTTAGACAAGTGAAATAAAAGCTGGCAGAAACAAAAGAAGAGTATATATTATTCAAGATTTAAAACAAAATCTAAGTGGAAATCTTGTTTAATTAAATGTAAAAAGAAAATATTCTCATCTATAATACAGCTGAAATTAGAATATGACTATTTTAAATCTTATATATGAAGATTTAATGATAGATTTGATTCAATAGAATGCTCATTCTGCAATGCAAATGAGAATCCTGAGAATATTGTAATACACTGTGCATTATACAACAGTCTCAGAGTCAGATTGAAAGAGAAGTATAATCTAAATCAATTAAATATGAGATTCTTATTCTCAACTGAGACAGGAATTAAATACTTAATAGACTTTCTATCAGAAACTCAAGTAGCTACAAGAAAATGACTGAATTCAGAAATATCTGAATATGAAGAGAAGGAAATCAATCAGATATAGTCTGTTAAAACAGCTATATACTATCTTTTAATAATTTGTTTCATTACAGTCTCTCTTTATTTTACTTTACTTTTTTCTCTCTATTCTTTTCTATCTATCTATTTAATGTGTCTATCTTTAAGACTGTGTTCTCTTTTCTTTTGTCATGTCAAATGGTTTCAAAGTATCAGAAGATGTTAAAATACTGCAATTTGTAAACAGTTTTTGTATTATAAGCTGGAATTTTCTGATTTTGCATATCTGAAGTTGGTGAATGTATAATAGTTAACTTTATAGATATAGGAAAAACCCTGAGAACTTTTAGTTCTCAGGTAGATGTCATAGTCTCTAACTGTATACATCTATAATTGAAGAATAATAATAATAATAATAACTTCACTGTTAATCTCTCTGAGAGTAAGAATTATAGAAACATTCTGATTATTGTGAACTGATTCAGCAAAGATGTAATATTGAAATCTTGTAATAAGATGAATATTGAATAAATCACTGAAGCTCTTCTACAGAGTCTGTTCTATTGAATACATGAATTACTGAGATCTATAGTATCAGATCAGAGCTATCAATTCATGAGTACTCTCTGAATAAGAATCTGTTAAGTTCTCAAGATTACACACTGTTTATTAACTGTCTATCACTCTGAGACTGATGATGCATCAGAACAGATAATTCAGACTGTAAAGAATTATCTTCATAAGTTCTGTAATCACTTATAAGATGATTGACATGATCTTCTTCTACATGCAGAGATTACTATCAATAACTGAAATGTCATTTTAACAGATATAAGCTCATTCTTTCTTACACATGAATTTCATATAAAAGTGTTAAATCTTCTAGAGATCACACATTTCACACTGAACTTCTACAGTCTAATTCAGATCACTGATAATATAGTAATAAAGCTCTAAGATATCTGTGACTGAGCAGAGGCCTCTATGACAACTGTGAAGCAAGATTAAGAAGATCAAGTTAATATCTGACAAGATTCTACAGAACAGTATAAGATAGAAGATCTTGTATGATTAAATCTTAAAAATATACAGATTACATATTCATTCTGCATATTGAATTATCATTATATAAAATACACAGTGACAGAGATTCTAGACAGTCATAACTACTGTCTTGATACTTTATCAGAGATTTATAATGTGTTTCACATGAGCTTGCTCTGCTGTGCTGTCACTGACTCATTTCCTTCTCAACTGACTTTCAACTGGCAGTTGCCAGGGATCATAGAAGAGGATAATGAACTTGAATGAGAGATTGAGAATATTCTTGATAAGAGATCTCACAGCTGTAGCTGACAATATCTTGTAAAATGAGTCAGCTATGATTGCCTGACCCGGACTCCGAGTTCTGCATTATCTGAGACTGCGCTCCTTGACCAATGAAAGCTATGCATGATCAGAAAAGAAAGAAGCTAATGTGACAGACTGCACTCAATCAAGCATATAGACTATTTCATTTACACTTCATAGATTTCACTGAAAGCTCTGATTCTCTGTCATTCTCAATCATCAATTCTCAGTCACCATGAATGTGTATAAATTCCCCCGCTCCGAAGCTCCACTGTGTACACCATCACATACATGTATAAAAATTCACTTTAATCACTGATTCTCGCACTTTCTCTTTCTTTTCCTTCTTTAACATTTTTCTCTTTGTTATATAAGACCTATATATTATACTGATTCATTCGGCATAGACTTCTTACAGTCAGATTCATAATAATTAAATGAATCTTGAACTGATTTTAAACTCTGTTTTAAAAATTCAAAAGAGAAGAATATCAAAGCTGATAATTCATTCACACTGAGCTTCTGCTCATATAAATATTCATGGCAATGCATTGACTGATTCAGCTGTAAAAAAGAGTTCAGAATTAAGCAGATCTATTCAAAAAAATTATGTCCTGATCTTTTATAAAGAGAATGATAAAAGAATCTTATTTAGATAAGTGAAATGAAAGCTAGCAGAAACAAGAGAAGAGTATACATTATTCAAGATTTGAAATAAAACTCAAGTGAAAATCTTGTTTAATTAAGTATAAAAAGAAAATATTCTCATCTATAATGCAGCTGAAACTAGGATATGACTATTTCAAATGTTATATGCAAAGATTTGATGATAGATTTGATTCAATAGAATGCTCTTTCTGCAATACAAATAAGAATTCTGAGTATATTATAATGCACTGGGCATTATACAATAGTCTCAGAGTCAGAGTGAAAGAGAAGTATGATCTAAATTAATTAAATATGAGATTCTTATTCTCAACTGAGACAGGAATTAAATACTTAATAGACTTTCTATTAGAAACTCAAGCAGCTACAAGAAAATGGCTGAATTCAGAAATATCTGAATATAAAGAGGAGGAAATTGATCAGATATAGTCTGTTAAAACAGCTATATATCATCTTTTGATAATTTGTTTTGTTATAGTCTCTCTTTACTTTACTTTTTTCTTTTTATTCTTTTCTATCTATCTCTTTAATATGTCTATCTTTAAGACTGTGTTCTCTTTTCTTTTGTCATGATATTGTCAAATGATTTCAAAGTATCAGAAGATGTTAAAATACTGCAATTTGTAAACAGTTTTTATATTCTGAGCTGGAATTTTCTGATTTTGCATATCTGAAATTGGTGAATGTATAATAGTTAACTTTATAGATATAGGAAAAACCCTGAGAACTAAAAGTTCTCAGGTAGATGTCATAGTCTCTGACTGCATACATCTATAATTGAAGAATAATAATAATAATAATAATCTTCTGATCTCACTACTGCTGAATAAGACTTTTTACTATCTTCTTTTTCATTCTCTCACATGCAGTGGTATCTGCATTATTTCTATACTTAGTTCAGTCTAAATTCATCAGAAGTGTTACTTAAAATTATTATTATTCTGCTTTCTTATACAGTTTCTTCAAGATATTATAACATGTCTTATAATCTGTCTCTTCTTGCTTGAACATCTTCTTCTTCTCTTTCTTCAATCTGTGACAGTGCTCACGCGCTTTGATGATCCGCAGAACCGCAGAATATTTAAAGAAGAATAACATAATTAATTTCAGTAAGTACTTAAGAGAGATGAAGACAGAGGTAGTCAGAAATGATATAATAATAATGATAATAGTAATGATAATAGTAATAATGATGATAATAGTAGTGATGATGATAATAATAATAATAATGATAATGATGATAATGATAATAATAATGATAAAAGAAGAAGTACATTAAAATATATTACTGACTTATCAAATATACAGAGACTTAAAGATAATATTAACAGCTTTCAGAGATGTACAGAAACAGCTACAGTGTTATATAGTAATATCATCTTCATTCAATGCATGCACTGTTGATATTCTTTGTATACAGTTATCATATAATCTGTATCAGAAATACATGCAGAAAACAGATCTTTATTACTAGAGTGAATAATTGCAGTAATTCTCTGTTTTCATATTATAAAGATAAGTTATTCTCATTTCTTTCTTCTCTCTTTTCTCTTCTTCAAATCATCACTAATTTCAAGCTGATATGAAAACTATTAAAACACTCTCGGAAATTCTCAAATTGAAGAGTATAGACAAATCAAATTTTTAACAAATGTAGCAGAAATTAAATTATCTTCTACAACAATCAATTACTCACTCTCTCTTAAAAAAACAGCAGTCATGTTCCCCCTCCTTCTCTCAAATGAATATGATGTGAGAAAAGTGAGTATCACATCAGATTATAATAACCAACATGATCTCAGTATACAGAGCTGTATATATGCAGTGTGTGCTAAATTGAGAAGCTGCATGAGTTACACATCAGTATCAGCATCTTAATAGAAGTCATGTGATATAAGAAAGCTACAACTCTCACTTATATACACAGAGAATGAATTGCTGAAGTAAGTGCATGTATATTATATAAAAGTAATACATTTTAATAACACTCAGTCTCTAATATCATGCAAATAGACTCTCTCTGTGAGATCTATTTTTATCAGAAGTCAGAGAATCTTATACTTCTCAAGACTATCTTTATATATCTTGTTTATGAAATCAATAAGAAGAATCATCAATTTCAGTATTCTATTCTTAATATTATTCAAGTGACAGCACAGTTCACTCTGATCACACTTTTTAAATGTATATTTTCTAATTATTCACATTTATACAGATATATACTAATTATGTATTAGATAATATTAAGATAATAACTTATCACAGCTATGTTATTCTCAGTGTGAGAGATACACAGTTAATAATGAATATTATAAAGACTCTGAGAAGTGAGTATTTTAAAGATGCTGCAGCTCTGCAATCTTGATTTTTTTTGTTTTTATTTTTTATTTTTTTCTTTTTATTTTTTATTTTTTTCTTTTTCTTTTATTTTTTTTTTCTTTCTCTTTTTTTTATTGTGATTGTTTCTTATTTTTATTTTGTTTTTTATTGTTTTATTTTTTTTTATATTTTATATTTTTTTTATAATTAAAATTATTTGAATTATAATCTGTGTTCAGAAAAGTAATAATACTTAATAATACTCTCTATTGAATTTTCAATAAATGAGTACTATATTATAATATTATATAAGTGAGAAATGATTTCATAATCTTATTTAATATCATTCTCAATAATGAAATCAGAATAAATATGTAACTAAGAATTCAAACATATTCTTTATCTAGAACTAGATTTTTTTTTAAAAAGTGAATCTGAAATCTTTAATAATTGAAATAATGTGATTTGTAGACTGGCTGCTGAAATCATGAATTTCACATTTAGTTTCATTTGATCTGATCTCATACATTTCTTGGCGTGAATCCCGCTGAGACTAGTCATTAGAAAAACATGCAAAGTGACTATATATCAGATCTTAAAATGAAATCATGACTTGAAAAAAATAAGAAAGTGATCTCATTTGATCTCATTTAGTTCCATTCTTAACATAAAGTTACTATTTTTAGATATTTTAAGGTTTTTTTAGACTATTTTTAATTTTTTAAAAAGTAACACTTTTTGATAACACTTAAATGAGATTTAAAGTCATTTAAAGCAATAAAAATAATTTAAATTGAGAAGTGAAAATCATGATCTCATTTGAAAAATGTGATAAGAGTAGACAGTAAGTCTCACTGAGACAGTATAAAACTACTATCTAATGTTAAAACTGTGTAATGAGATCAGTCGAATTGCTAATGAGACTATCAAAAAATCTGGTCCTGGTCTCAGACACGGTCACACGGTCACACAGTCAGTTTAATTAAGACAGTAGTTATAACTGTCTAGAACTTCTATTATCTTGTATCTCATATAATAATAATTCAATGTACAAGATAGATGTGTGATCTGTATATTTTTAAGATTTAATTATATAAGATGTTCTATCTTATATTGCTCAGCAGAATTTCATTAATTATTGACTTAGTCTTCTTAATCTTGTTTAGCACTTATCATGAAGACTTCTACTCAGTTGCAAGTATCTCAAAGCTTTGTTACTATGTTATCACTGATCTGAATTAAACTGTAGAGATTCAGTATGAACTGTGTGATCTCTAGAAGATTTAACACTTTCATGTGATAACTGTGTGTAAGAAAGAACAGACTTTCATCTATTAAGACAGTATCTTGATCATTGATAGCAACCTCTGCATGTAGAAGAAGATTATATCAATCATCTTATAAGTGATTACAGAACTTATAAAGATAATTCTTTACAGTCTGAATTATCTATTCTGATATATCATCAGTCTCAGAGTGATAAGCAGTTAATAAACAGTGTATAATCTTGAGAACTTGACAGATTCTTGTTCAGAGAGTGCTTATAAATTGATAATCTTGATTCAATACTATAGATCTCAGCAATCTATGTATCTGATAGAATAACCTGTGTAGAAAGACTTCAGTAACTTATTCAGTATTCATCTTATCACAAGATTCTAATATAACATCTTTACTTAATTGATCAATAATGATCAGGATATTCTTACAACTCTTACTCTTAGAAAGATTGCTAGTGAAGTTAATAACTACATCTTATCAGATTCTATTAGAGATATTAAGTAATTTCAGTAAATCTTTTCTATGATCTTTTTATAAGATAACAGAGAAATAATAATTACAGTTTCAGACAAAGTATCTGATGCTGCTTGATATCTCAGGTCAGTAGAACTCTCAAGAAATTATTTAATATAATTGCTTATAATCTGAGTGACTGATTATATACAAATCATGCATCTCTTGTATTATTCTAGTGTATAAGAGTTCAGAATGAGAGACTCAGTGTTATTCACAGAATCACAGAGTGTTATTATCATTGATTAAGTATTCTGAGATGTCAGTTCATATATGTAGTTCTGAGAGAAATCAGAGTACTTCTTAATATACTGTCTTAGTGAGTGTTTGAAGAAGGCTATCAGTCTGAGCTGTTGTATATCATAATTTATTCAGTGTAGATTTAAGAGAAGTTGAAATATTAATAACAGTTCTAATTAGAGAAGTGTGTATAGTATTACGAATACTCTTATTACAATTAACTAGTATCTTTGAATTCAAGAGCTGATGCTCTCAGTTCATTCAGTGAGTGTCTGTTATATTAAATGACATATCTTACTCTTGTTGTGAGAGAGCATCTGTTATCAAATTTTGACTGTCAGAGCAGTAGTGTATTGTGAAATGAAAATGACTTAATAGCTCAGATCATTGCATCTGTTATTTAATAAGCTTATAAGTGATTGTAAAGTTCTTGAGATTCTTATAATCTGTGATTATCTCAAATTTAAAGACACTTTGAAGCTCAGAGTCTTATTCTTCTAGATAGTGTACTATTATAAGAAGTTTCTTATCATAGATCTCATAGTTACATTCAGCAGCACTCAGTTTCTTAGACATGAAGATGCATAATTATAAGACATCTTTATTATTATATTATAATATAACTCTCTCTGTAATATAGTCAGAGAAGTTAGCTTCAATAATTATTTTACAATCAGAGTTAAATATTATTAGTAGAGAGATATTAATGAACATTTTCTTCATCTGTATAAATTTCACTTTGATATTTACTAATTATTGAAATACTGCATTATTCTTAATAAGTTCTGTAAGTGATCTTACAACATCTGAGAAGTTTTGTATAAATCACTGATAGAAGTTAGCAAATCTAATGAAGCTTTATACATCTTTCACAGTGTATGAAGCCTCTCATTGAAGAATAGCAGAGATCTTTTCAGAATTTATTCAGATTCTCTTATCAGCTTCTATGATAAAATTTAGATATTTTATACTCTTAACTTCAAAATCACACTTATCTATATCTATCAGTAGTTCTGCTTCTTGTAGTTATTATAGTACTCTTTATATATACTCTTGATATTCTTTTCTGAACTCATCAGTAAAGATGAGAATATTATCAAGATAAACAGATACAAACTTATTAAGAAAATCTCACAGTGCTCAGTTAATATACTTCTGAAATGTACTGAGAGTGTTAGTTAATTCAAAAGATGTGACTACTCATTTAAAGAGATTATATTGAGTTTAAAATACTGTAAGTCACTTATCTTCTTTAGTGATACAGATCTTATGAAAAGCAGTAATAATATCTAGCTTTGTAAATCATTGAGCTTGTCTGATATAAGCTAGAATTTCATTGAGAAGAGATAAGAAATAGCAGTCTTTCTTTATCAATCTGTTCAGTTCTTGATAGTTTACACAGAATCAGAGTCTCTTATTTGATTTCTTTGCAAAGAGAATAGAAGCTGTGATGAAAGAGTTACTAATATGTATAAATTCTTTATTCAACAGATTATTAAGTGTCTTTTGAAGAAGAAGAAGTTTATCTTAAGACATGTTATAAAGAAGACTTTAAAATGATTTGAGATTCTTATTATTCTTCTTTTCTAACTTGATACTGTGATCTATCTCTGAGTCTTGTAAGAAGAGTAGGTTTGTAACATTATTTTATTAGAAGATATCTAGATATTTATAATATTATTAAGAAAGTTTTGTATGAGAGTCTGTTATTGTAATATAAGATAACTTTTCTAGAGCTTTTTTAATATCAGTCAGACTGATAGAGTAGATTGTCACATAATTCTGCTATCAGTAATCTTATCAGTGATCTTGTTAATAACTTCTTATTCAAAGCATTTTATAAGTGTTGACAGAGATCTATGTCAGATTCATAGTCTTGCCAGAGACCGCTTCACCACGAACTCGCTCAATTTTTCGAATAAGAACCCGCCGATAGATCCATTGAAAAGCTCTCGATCATATGAGCATTCTGACCCCATCGCTGACTGCATACCCCGTGTGGTGGTGGAGTTATCCAGCCAAATATGAACCAGATGTTGTTTGAAACTTCCGTGTGGGATTATTCCTCATTCATCTCTATCACACCACAACCCCGGGCCAAATTGTCATACAAATTGTAAGATGAAGAGACCTAGTCATATGTATCAATCTTCTTGATTTTGAAAGATTCTCAATCTATAATTGTGAAGATATCTGAGAAGCAATCTCTGTGAAAACCCTGTTCATCTTTAATATTTCAAAACATTAACATCAAGTTTCACCCTCATATCATTCTTCTCAATCTGGCTCATCTCTGATAGAAAAATACAAAAAGATATCTTGATAATAATATCAAGTATATAATTAACAGACATATCTGAAGTGCAATCTCTGTGAATACTCTGTCTGTCTTCAGTGTATTTAGACATCAATATTAAGTCTCATTCTTGTATCACCTCTCTCAATCTGGCTCATCTCTGACAGAATAATACAAAAAGATATCTTGATAACAGTATTTAATACATAATCAGCAGACAATGAGTTAACAGAATGAGTCAACAGTATATCAACAACTATAAAATCAGTACATCTTAAGATCTGACTGAGCCTTTGATCCCTGCACAGTGAGATATATTAAATCTAGTTTTAATATCTCAATATTCAATAGATTCTGTAGGAAATTGAGAACAGCAACACTAGATTTCTATTGAATTTGAGAATTAACTTTATATTGATATAATCATTGACAAAGTCTTCTATTTTAAGATCTAAATAATCAGTTTCTCTACATCTCACTGACAATATTTACATTATTATATAGAAACAGGCTTATATTCTCTATAATATCAAGACTCTGAAGAGAGAAAGTCTTGATAGAGAGTATATAGTAGTACATATCTTAGCAGTTTCTATCTCATTCTTCTGCAGCAGTTAATGTAAAAAAAAAGATCTTAGAAATAGTTTTTTACTTCTCTTGAAAAAGTAAGATGTTTTTCTCTGAGTTTTACACAATATTCTTACAAAGAATTAACAATAGAGTTGTTTTCTATCATAATTTCATATTCTTTTAAGTAAGAATTACTTTTTCAGTGGCTGAAGAGCTTTTATTAATACTTAATTCTTTTTTACACTCTTTATTAACTGATTTGAGTTGTATACTTATTGTGTGAGAAGAATTGAATAATTTAGAATAAAATTGAATAGTTTTAATCAATTTCTCTGTAAAAAATTGATTTTATTTGTTATTAGTTTTTCTCTCAAAAACTGTCATATTATCTGATTTATTATTAATTGATATCATACTTTTTCTCACTGTATTTCAAGAAAGAGATTGTGAAGATTTTATTGATTTATCTTAAAAATCAATTTTAGTTTATTAGATTCTCTTCAAAAATCTAACCTAGTTACTGAACTAGTGTGAAAAAAATCAGGTTTTTTATACACAAAAGTCTTTTATTCTTCTTTTGAAACAGTCTGACTAACTTTTCAATTGAAAACAGATTTAGAAATCTCTTAATTGAAACAGTCTGATCAACTTTTCAATTCAAAAGAGTTTAATAAATATCTCAATTGAAACAGTCTGATTAACTTTTTATTAAGTGAGAACAATGAGTTTAAAAATACACTCAGTTGATATGGAAAAAGATGCTTTCTTAAATACTATTTCTGAGATTGAAATTCTGAAGAAAAGAAAGAAAGAAAAAATAGAGAAATAACAAGTTCTTAAAATATAGAAACTTGAAAAAGTAAGCAAGATTCTTGAAAAGTAGTATCTGAGTGAGATGAATAAAGAAGTTCTGTTAATTCTTCATACTCAGACTAGACAACTACAGAAGATGATCAAGTTTAAACTTAGAATTTCAAACACAGTTCAAAAAACAGTGAAAATTCCTAGTATAATCACTGACTCTTTATCTTACTCTTCTTCTTTTTCTACTTCTTCTTCTTCTTCTTTAAATCAGAAGAAAACATATGCTCAAGCAGCTAAATCTACTATCTCTAAATCTGCTATCTCTAAATCTGCTGTCTCAAAACCTGCTCAAAATTCTGAGAAAACTGAGAAGAATACTACTCATACTTCTATTTATAGAAAAGTGAAGAAAAAAATATAAAAAGAGAAAAACATTCAAATCTCCAGAAATAGAAGACTTATTCTCAAAATCTCAAATCAGAACATCTTACAGAGAAACAAGCTAAACTTAAATCTTATTTTCAGAATTAGAAATGAAATTAATCAGCAGTTCTTTTCTCAGTTAATGACTGATATTGAAATTCAAAAATAAGTTATAGCTTCAATTAAGTCATTCTTCTTTAAAAACTTCATTATTCTGACTACCATGTCTGAATTCAGTGCAGAATTTCTTATTCAGAATGAGAATCTCTGAAAATCATCAGTAGAATCTTTGCTAAACATAATAATTCTATCTGAGAGAGATGAAAAGTGAGACAAATTCATTCTTTATAATATTTCAGTTGAAATTTTTGACTGTGAAGAAGAAATACTACTTCTCAAAAATAAATTAGAAGAATACAACTCTATTCAACTGAGAAAAAAGCCTGTATAATTAAA
The DNA here is from genome assembly GCF_000003855.2 of Blastomyces gilchristii SLH14081. Classification (NCBI taxonomy): domain Eukaryota; kingdom Fungi; phylum Ascomycota; class Eurotiomycetes; order Onygenales; family Ajellomycetaceae; genus Blastomyces; species Blastomyces gilchristii. The sequence goes on from NW_003101680.1 coordinate 5,376,765, forward strand.
TTCAATTGAGTTCAGACAAAGCAGAAGAAATGTCTCTGTTCTAGTATATATAAAGACACTTGAACAGTCAAAGATCTCTGAAGTAAGAGTAGCAGATTTGAAAATAAGAAGTCATAAATACAAATACTTAAGAATGAATCTCAAAGCTCAAACACAGTGTTCAAACTGTTAAAGATATGAACACTTTGTAATCTCTTATTTTAGAGACTCAAAATGTGCATTCTGTGCTAGAGATCACAAAACTAGTGAGTATAAATGTAAAACATGCTTAAAAAGAGATGAAATATGTTAATACACTCTGCTTAAATGCTCTAATTGCAAAGAAAAACATGTATCTAACTCAAAAGAATGTATATTTACTTCAAGAACTCAAAAGAACTGAAGAAAACATGAAGCTCAAAGTTAATCTAGAACTGAAGAGAATAGTCAAGTCAGTAAATCTTTAACTGCAAGTTTAAAAAGAAGAAACTCTTAACTATTAAAATCATCAATCTTCAATTCTTCAGCTAAATGTAAACAGAATTTGAATTCTCAAACTTCTATTAAGATTAGAGAATTGAGAAATGACTCTGATAATAAACTAGATATAATGCAAGCAGTTGAGATTCCTACTTTTCAAAATAGTTATAATCTACTATCTGATGATAGTGATTAGATTCTACTCTATCTCTACTCTCTTTTAGTATGAATATACAACAAAAACAATAAAAAAAGTTTAAAAACTCTTCAAAAATCACATTTATTTAAAATAATGTGAATAGAAACTCAAATTGCATTTATTCTTGTCTTCAAATTGCATTTGAACAAAAAGTTGATTTTTGTGACGGGCTGCGCCCGATTAATTATACAGACTATTTCATTACACTTCATAGATCCCGCCGAAAGCTCTGATCCTTGATCGCTGATCCTCAGCTGAAAAACCCATGAAATTCCTGTTCTTCTGCCTCAAAGCTTCACTGTGTACATGTATAAATATTCACTTCAATCACTGATTTCCACACTTTCTCTTTCTTTTCTTCTCTAATGTTTTTCACTTTGTTTTATAAGACCTATAAATATTATACTGATCTATTCAGTGTAGACCTCTTACACTTGAAAAATGTTCATTGTCTTCTTATTAAGAACAATTACTCATTGAGATATCTGAATGTATAACAATGTGTAAGAAATAGAGAAATAAACAAATAGTGAAGTGAACACTGAGTTCTTAGATAGAAGCTTACTCATCAGTCACTCTGGCCCTGCAACAAGATCTTACAAAGAGAATAAGATCTTATAAAGAGAATGTCAGTGAAAAGACCTGAGAGTTCTGACACAGATGTATGAGATATTCATATGATTACACACATTCAATGAATGATACAGTCATGTCTACTGATAATATGAAAGAACTCTTAAACACGAGCATAGATGCAGTGCCACAGTGACTCTGAGTAATGTTGAAATTACAACAGTAACAGATAGCTGATATGTATGTGACTCAACAATGTCAATATAAAGAGATTCAATGATTGTCTCAACAAGAAATCTCTTCACAGATAATTTCAACACTGACAGAATTGAATATGAATATAATATAAACACTGAAGAAATGCTTAGATGCTTCTGTATATTTCAATACTTCTGATCTCACTCTCTACTCATTATGAAGATTGGAAATGCTTGTGAAACTAAGTGTAGATGAAGATGTCATCAGTTCACTAATCAATCAAGATTGATATATCAATGAATGATTGAAGAATTGTGTAAAACAGAAGTTTTATTCATGAATAAAAGCATGTGAATCAGTGTTATGAACATCTGACAATATCATCAAATATCTTGATATTCTGTTCTGAGACACTGTTATGCAATAGAAAGTATTAGATTAATTATAGAGTATCTAACAGAGAAACACTTTTCTCACAACATTCATCTCTGACTTTAACACCAAGATTCTAGAAGCAGGTGATCAATCTTGAAAGGATTGAATGAAGATTAGTATACTTAAGAAGACATTAACTTTTGAACTCTTACAGGCTCTTTTAAGTGTAGACAAATACCAGACTTATGAAGATTTCTGCATACAACTCTGAACATTGAATGATTATCTTATCAAGCTCAAGAGTATACAGAACAGTGACAGAAGATGTTACATCTCAGTTACTTATACATCTGTGCTGAGAAATAACAACAATGATGCAGATGCCATGAACTGAGTAGACTCAAATATCTATATATAAGCAAGGGTCTTCACTGTCTGAACAGGCTTCTGAGTTTCTGAGATCACTTCTGAAGAAGTCATTAATTAATATCAATAAGAAGTGTGCATCAACTGTAACTAATCAGAACATATTACTTTCAACTGTTAATCAGTCTATGTGCCTTCTCACTCAAAGAATGAATCAGTGCCTGTCCATGTCAACCACATTGCATTAGAGAAAGATTCAGAAGATAACTATAAGAATGTCTCAATGAAACAGAGAAAAGATTAGCTTCTGTTCAAATTTATAAACAGAAGCTTGAAGAGATTGAATGACAACAATTTGAAGAGAAAATGACAATGAATATAATTCTTGTATCTACTGTGATTGATGATATGTATAATATGAAAGCTATGATAGACAGCAGTCTATGCTATTATACAATGATTAAATCTTCAGTTGTAAGATATTATAATTTTCAGTGTATTCTCTTATCAAAATCCTGACTTCTTGCAGAATTTGATGACCTGAAAGACATTTGTATTCATTACATGATGAAGTTAAACATAGATATCAGAGAATATCAACATGAAGATGTCTATACATATAAAGTTAATAATCTTAATTATAATCTTATATTAGAACTTGTTTAACTATCTGAAGAAGGCATCTTATTAAATACTTGAAACAGAAGCTTAATTTTCCCTAACAATGATAGAGTCTATGAAGATGATATTTACAAGACTATGAATCTGACACAGATCTCTGTCAATACCTATGAAATGCTCTGAAAAAGAAGTCATTAAAAAGATCATTGATAGCAGAATTATGTAACAATCTATTCCATCAGTCTGACTGATATCAAGAAAGCTCTAGAGAAGTTATTCTGTACTGCAATAACAGATTCTCATACAAAACTCTTTTAATAATATCATAAATATCTAGATGTCTTTCAATAAGATAACATTACAAATATACCTCTCTTACAAGGCTCAGAAGTGAATCACAGTATCAAGTTAGAAAAGAAGAATGATAAGAATTTCAAGTTATTATAAGACTCTCTTTATAATATATCTTGAGATGAACTTCTTCTTCTTCAGAAGACACTCAATGATCTGTTGAATAAGAGATTTATATATATTAGTAACTCTTTTGCTGCAGCTTCTATTCTTTTTGCAAAGAAATCAGATAAAGAACTTCAATTCTGTGTAAACTATCAAGAATTGAACAGATTAATCAAGAAGAACTGCTATTCTTTATCTCTTATCAATGAAACTCTAGCTTGTATCAGACAAGCTCAATGATTTACAAAACTAGATATTATTATCATATTTCATAAAATTCATATCACTGAAGAAGATGAATGACTTACAGCATTCTGAACATATTATAATCTCTTTGAATGAATAGTTACACTCTTTGAACTGATTAATACTCTCAGTACATTTCAGAAGTATATTAACTGAGCACTTCAGAATTTTCTTGATGAATTTATATCTGTATATCTCAATCATATTCTTATCTTCACTGATAAGTTCAGAAAAGAATATCAAGAACCTATATAGAGAATATTATAATAATTACAAGAAGCAGAACTATCAATAAATTTTGACATGTATGATTTTGAAGTCAAGAGCATCAAATATCTAGATTTTATCATAGAAGCTGATAAAGAAATTTAAATGAATTCTGAAAAAGTCTTCATCATTCTTGCATGAGAAGTTTCATATACTGTGAAAGATATATAAAGGTTCATTGAATTTGCTAACTTCTATCAGCAATTTATATAAAACTTCTCAGATATCATGAGATCACTTACAGAACTTATTAAGAAGAACTCAGTATTTCAGTGATCAGTAGATACTGAAGCTGCATTTATACAGATGAAGAAGATGTTCATTAACATCTCTCTGCTAATAACATTTAATCTCAATTATAAAACAGTTGTTGAAGCTGACTTCTCTGACTATATTACAGAGAAAGCTATATTACAATATAATGATGAAGATATCTTACAATTATGCATCTTTATGTCTAAGAAACTAAGTTCTGCTGAATGCAACTATGAGATCTATGATAAGAAACTTCTTACAATTATACACTGTCTAGAAGAATGAGACTCTGAACTCTGAAGTGTCTTCAAATTTGAGATAATCACTGATTATAAGAATCTCAAGCATTTCACAATCATCTGTAAGCTTATCAAACAACAGATATAATGATCTGAGCTATTAAGTCATTTTCATTTCACTATACACTATCATCTCAGCAGTCAGAACTCAATGACAGATATTCTCTTATGACAAGAGCAGAATATATCATTTAATGTAACAGATATGTGTTGAATGAATCAAGAACATCAGCTCTTGAATCTGAAGATATTAGTTGATCATGATAAGACTACTCATGACACTATACATACTTCACTGATCAGAACATCTCCTGAATCTACACTAAATGAATTGTGATATACAACAGCTCAAACTGATGAACTTCTCTAAGCACTCACTGAAGCAGTATATCAAGAAGCACTCTGATTCTCTTCAGAACTATGTATAAGAACTGACATCTTAAAATACTCAATTGATGATAATAACACTCTGCAATTCTGTGAATGATACTGAATCTCTCACTCTGAACTCTTACACACTCAGATAATACAAGAGATGTATGATTCTTATATAATCAGTCATTCAGGTTGTGAACAACTGTATTAAATAATCTCTTAAGAGTTTTACTGATCTGAGATATTAAACAGCATCAGATATTTTATTTGAAACTGCAACTATTGTTCTTTCATCATCTTGTAAAAGAATTATAGAAAAGACCTGCTGAAATTACTTAATATCTCTGATAGAACCTGATGAGATGTGATAATTGACTTCACTGTTGATCTCTCTGAGAGCAAGAATTGTAGAAATGTTCTAATCATTGTGAACTGATTGAGCTAAGATATAATATTGAAATCATATAATAAGATGAATACTGAACAAGTTACTGAAGCTTTTCTACAGAGTCTGTTCTATCAGATATATGAATTACTGAGATCTATAGTATCAGATCAGAGCTATTAATTCATGAGCACTCTCTGAACAAGAATCTGTCAAGTTCTTAATATTATATACTGTTTATCAACTGTCTATCACTCTGAGACTGATGATATATCAGAACAGACAATTCAGACTATAAAGAATTATCTTTATAAGTTCTGTAATTACTTATAAGATAATTGATATAATCTTCTTATACACACTAAAGTTGTTATCAATGACTGAGATACTGTTTCAACAGGTGTAAGCTTGTTCTTCCTCACACACAGATATCACATGAAGATATTGAATCTTCTAGAGATTACATATTTCACACTGAATTCTCACAGTCTGATTCAGATCACTGATAATATAGTAATGAAGCTCTGAGACATCTGTAATTGAGCAGAAGCCTTCATAGCAAGTGCTAAACAGAATTAAGAAGATTAAACTAATGTTCAGTGAGATCTCACTGAGTAATATGAGATAGAAGATCTGATGTGATTGAATCTTAAGAATATACAAATCACACACTTATCTCATACACTGAATTATCATTATATTAAATATAAAGTGATAGAAGTTCTAGACAGTCATAATTACTGTCTTGACACATTATCAGAGATTCACAATGTCTTTCATACAAGCTTACTCTGCTGTGCTGTCATCAATCTGTTCCCTTCTCAACTGACTTTCAATTGACAGTCATCAGAGATCATAGAAGAAGACAATGAACTTGAGTGAGAGATTGAAGATATTCTCAATAAGAGATCTCACAGTCGCAGACAACAATATCTTGTGAAATGAGTCAGCTATAATTGTCTGACCTGGACCTCAAGCTCTGCATTATCTGAAACAGTGACTCTTGACTGATGAGAACTACATACAACCTTATCTCTGAAAAGAGAAGGTTAATGTGACAGGCTGTGCCTGATCAATTATATAGACTATTTCATTACACTTCATAGATTCTGTCAAAAGCTCTGATTCTCAGTCGCTGATTCTCAGCTGAAAAACTCATGAAATTCCTGTTCTTTCACCCCGAAGCTTCACTGCATACACATATAAATATTCACTTCAATTGCTGATTCTCACACTTCCTCTTTCTTTCCTTTTCTAACATTTTTCACTTTGTTATATAAGATCTATAAATATTATACCGATCTATTCAGCGTAGGCCTTTTACAATTTTATACTGATTCAGGAACTTAATTTTAATGCTGAGTAAAAATACATTATTTCTCATTTAAGCTACTACTGCTTTCTATCTCAAAAGTCTGAGATAAAGTCAAGAGTAGTGATCTATGAAAGAAAGAGATCAAGATATTAATTTAATCTAAGATTTAATATCATGTCTGACCCTGATATTCTGGTGAGTAATATTATAGATAAAGAGAATGAGTTTAATACTATACAGCTTATAAATATCTATAATGAAAAGTTATTGAAGAAAAATAACAATATCTGAACAATTAATAGAGAATTTCTGAACATAACTTCACTAAGAAACTCTATAATTATAGAAGATTTCAATGCACATTATCTCTGATGAAATTCAGAATGCAAAAGAGCAGTAAGAGCAGATAATCTAGTTGAATGAATCTTTGAGCATTTAATAGATTTAGTTAACAAGTCTGATCAACAAACATTCTTTGGAAAAGACATGAAACAGAACTCTATTATAGATCTAATCTTCATATCTAGACTGGCTGCCGGGATCATGAATTTCATGTTTGATTCCATTTGGTCTGGTCCCATACATTTCTTGGCGTGAATCCCGCTGGGACTGGCTATCAAAAAAACATGTAAAGTGACTATATATCAGATCTTAAAATAGAATCATGACTTGAAAAAAATGAGAAAGTAGTCTCATTTGATCTCATTTAGTTCCATTCTTGGCATAAAGTTACTATTTTTAGACATTTTAAGGTTTTTTTTAGACTATTTTTAATTTTTTAAAAAGTAACGCTTTTTGATAACACTCAAATGAGATTTAAAGTCATTTAAAGCAATAAAAATAATTTAAATTGAGAAGTGGAAATCATGGTCTCATTTGGAAAATGTGACAAGAGTAGACAGTAAGTCTCACTGAGACAGTATGAGACTACTATCTAATGTTAAAACCATGTAAGGGGATCAGTCGAATTGGTAATGAGACTATCAAAAAATCTGGTTCTGGTCCCAGACACGGTCACACGGTCAGTCTATTCATATCACAAAATCTAATGAAAAAAAGACTTGTAAACTGATTTATTGATTCAAATGAGACATCAGAATCAGATCATAAGATTATTCAATTTGATATTAAACTGAGTGAAAAACAAATGAGTGAAAATCCTCTTCTCTCTAATCAGTTTAACTTTGAAAAAGCTGATTGAAAAGCAGTTGAAGAAAGCATAAAACTGTTAAAATCTGCAAGACAGAGTAAGTTATATTGAAATTCTGATCAAGATATCTCAAATGAAATGCTTGAGAATAGAGTGAAGCTTATTACATCTATTATTCTAACAAGTATTAGAGATAATATTTCAAAGAGAAAATCTTCTAAGTATTCAAAATCTTGATAAAATGAGAATATCTCATCTAAAAGAAAAGAATTAGCTACTATTAGAAGAGATTGAAAGAATGATATAATATCTGATAAAGAGTTCAAAGCTGTCAGAAATGAATATTTTTTAAATATTAAAAGAGCTAAAACAGACTGCTGAAATAAATTTCTTAAAGAAGTATAAGAAAAGAAAGTTTTTAAAGCTTTTAACTATACTAAAACAAGAAGTGTAGCAAAACTTTCAGCCTTAGAATATGAGTTTCAGAATGAATTATATACAGTAAACTCTTTTGAGAAAAAATGTCAAGCTTTTATGAGAATTCTCTTTCAAAACTCATCAGATTCAGATTCAGAGAAAGAGAATATATCACTTCTCAACTGCATTGATGAAAATGACTGAGAATGGCCTGATCTTACATAAGATGAATTAGAGTCAGCTATCTTCTCAAGTTCTGTTAAAACTGTCACAGAGTTTAATTCAATTAATTACTTGATTATTCAAAATATATATTTCTACTTAAAGAATGAATATTTTAAGCTCTTTTTCAATCTCTTGAAAAATGAATATTATTCTGAATGCTGGAGAGAAGTCACTGAACTGATTCTTGTAAAATCTAATAAAAAAACTTCAATTTCTAAGTTATATAGAGTAATATCTCTATTAAACTGTCTAGAAAAGATTTTGAAAAAGATAATAGCTACTCAACTATCTTTTATAAGCTCTATTAATAACTCTCTTTTATTCAGTGAATAAATGAGAGATAGAAAACAATGTTCTGCAATTGACACTGTTCTCTCAGTTATTCATAATATTTAAATAATAAAGCATGAAGATCTGATCTCAACTGCAGTTTTTATTGATATAAAAAAAGCATTTGATCATGTTTTAAAGTCAAAGTTAATTCAGACTTTGAAGATGTTATAACTGTCACTTTCTCTAATAAAATAAGTTAACTGTTTTACATTTAAAAGAATTATACAACTTTTCTTTAATGAAATGAAATAAGACATCACTGAGATAAAAATAGAAGTACTGTAAGAATCTTCAATCTCACTAATTTTATTTATAATATACACTGCATATCTATTCAAAGATAGAAATATGAAAATAGTGTGATTTCTGAGTTATATAGATGATATTGATCTAGTCTACAGCTCAAAAACTATCAAAGAGAATTTGAAAGTAATTGAAAAAGCTGAAAAGAAAATCTTTGTCAGAGTAGATATTAATTAAATTCAATTTAATATGAATAAAACTGAGTTAATTCATTTCTTTTCTAGATTCAATGAGAAAGAACTATCTCTAACTCTTTTAAATAAAGAGATTAAACCCAGTTTAAATATTAAATAATTAGAAGTATGATTAAACTTCAAGTTGAATTTTAAATATCATATTCAATAAAGAACTGTCAAGACAGAAAGACTATTAAATAACATTATCAGACTATCAAATACAGAGAGAGATCTATTCTTCCAGACTATGAGATAGTTATATATAGTCTGTATTATCTCAGTAGCTGATTATGAAGTTCAAGTTTAATAAAATAATCAAGAAAATTTCACTGAACTCTTTCAAAGTCTATAAAACAGAGCTTTGAGAAGAATTCTGAAAGCATTTAAATCATCTTCTATTAAAGTAATAAAAATTGAAGCTTCAATTCTCTCTTCTGCTATTAGATTTGAAAAGACCTGTATAAACTATGCTCTGAGAGTTATAAAGATGAGCTTAAATAATATAATCAGAGAAAGAGTCTCTTCTTCATTTTCATTAATTAACTCTGAAAATAAATCAGATTGAAATAGATTTCTTGATTGAAATGAAAATAATTCTTCAAAGAAAATGTCTTCTCAACTGTACAGACTATACTCACTGATTAAAAATCAATTTTCTTCTTTAAATATTGAAAAAGTTAATCATGAGAAGTTATCTCTCTGAAGAGAAAAGCTTGAATCTCTTATAAACTTATAAATAAGTGAACTATCTAAAGAGAAGAAATATAAACAGTATTTGAAGAGAATTTCTACAATTAATATAAAAGACTCTATTCTGATTTATTCAGATAACTTAAAAAACAAGAATTTGAATAGATTAGACACAGACATTGCTTATACTGAAAATAATATTAATTTTATCTCAGATTTCTGAAATTTAGACTATGAATCTGAAGTCTTTGACACTGAACTATTTATAATAGTGAAAGCTTTTAAACTTATTGAAATAAAATATTATAAAAGAGAAAATAGTTTGAAAGAGATATGAATATTCTCTGATAGTCAAGCTACTTTAAAAAGACTTAGAAATAGTCAGATTTATAATAATCAAATAAATCTTGAACTGATCTTAAACTATGTTTTAAAAATTTAAAAGAGAAGAATATCAAAGCTGATAATTCATCTACACTAAGTTTCTACTCATATAAATATTTATAACAATGAATTGACTGATTCAGTAGCTAAAAAAAGATTCAGAACTAAGCAGATCTATTCAAAAAATTCTGTTTTAATCTTTTATAAAGAGAAAAATAAAAGAATCTTGTTTAGATAAGTGAAATAAAAGCTGACAGAAACAAAAGAAAAGTATAGATTATTTAAGATTTGAAATAAAATCTAAGTGAAAATCTTGTTCAATTAAATATAAAAAGAAAATATTCTTATCTATAATACAGCTGAAACTAGAATATGACTGTTTCAAATCTTATATACAAAGATTTGATGATAGATTTGATTCAATAAAATGCTTATTCTGCAATACAAATGAGAATTCTGAGTATATTATAATATACTGTGCATTATACAATAGTCTCAGAGTCAGATTAAAAGAGAAGTATAATCTAAATCAATTAAATATAAGATTATTATTCTCAACTGAGACAGAAATTAAATACTTAATAGACTTTCTATTAGAAACTTAAGCAGCTATAAGAAAATAACTGAATTCAGAAATATCTGAATATGAAGAGAAGAAAATTGATCAGATATAGTCTGTTAAAACAGCTATATACTATCTTTTGATAATTTATTTCATTACAGTCTCTCTTTATTTTACTTTACTTTTTTCTTTCTATTCTTTTCTATCTATCTAATTAATATGTCTATCTTTGAGACTGTGTTGCCCCGGTGGCCGAATGGTTAATACGGCCACCCAGTAGCACCTTGGCGTGGGAAACCAAGGCGCGTGGGTTTGAAACCTGCAGGGGATACATTAAATCCAGAACTCAAGCACCTCAGGTTCCTAATAAATACAGAGGTGTACAAATCACTTCAATGAATCACTCTATATTCCTGAGCTGGGAAGTTATTATCACATGTATCTAATTGTCACTTCTTTGTATTTTTCTATGTTCTTGTTATCTTGATGTGATCTTAACACCTGTATTTCCTCCTGTATAATTAACACTTGACCTGTATTTAACATCATGCAAGGACTCATCATAAGCTCCGCTTGTATATGAGTATAATGAAATAATAATAATAATAATAATTTAAGACTGTGTTCTCTTTTCTTTTGTCATGATATTGTCAAATTGTTTCAAAGTATTAAAAGATGTTAAAACACTGCAATTTGTAAACAGTTTTTATATTCTGAGCTGGAATTTTCTGATTTTGCATATCTGAAATTGATGAATGTATAATAGTTAACTTTATAGATATAGGAAAAACTCTGAGAACTTTTAGTTCTTAGATAGATGTTATAGTCTCTAACTATATATATTTATAATTGAAGAATAATAATAATAATAATAATACATATTCAAATCTGATTCAGTTAATATTGAAATTATCTGTATAGAGATTTCTTATTAAGTTAACTGTTAAATTTCCTTATATTAATGTTGCTAATTTACATGTATATCAGCTATCTATTATTGTTATAATTTCAATATTACTCAGAGTTACTGTAACTAGACTAACTATGTAACTGTGTCTGAGATTAGAATCAGAATATTTAATAGTCTTATTACTACTCTTATCACATTTTTTAAATAAGATCATGATTTTCACTTCTCAATTTAAATTATTTTTATTACTTTAAATGACTTTAAATCTTATTTAAGTATTATTAAAAAGTGTTACTTTTTAAAAAATTAAAAATAGACTAAATAAAACCTTAAAATGTCTAAAAATAGTAACTTTATACTAAGAATGAGACTAAATGAGATTAAATGAAATCATTTTCTTATTTTTTCTAAGTCATGATTTTATTTTGAGATTTGATATATAGTCACTTTGCATGTTTTTTTTATGATTAGTCTCAGTGAGATTCATGCCAAGAAATGTATGAGACCGGATCAAATGAGACCAAATGTGAAATTCATGATCCCGGCGGCCAGTCTAACTGTGACACTGTATCTATGCTTATATTTAAGAGTTCTCTTATATTATTGATAGACATAGCTATATTATTTATTAAATGTGTGATATCTGCATTTGAGAGTTCTTTGAAATTAGATTCTTCAGTATCAGAAGAAGTGTAATTGTATAAATATTTCATATGTCTAAGATATCAGAACTCTCAGGTCTTTCACTGATGTTCTCTTCAAGAGATCTTGTTGTGGGGCCAGGGTGACTGACGAGCAAGCTTCTATCTATCTAGCAGGAACTTGATGTCCACTTAGCTAGTCTGTGATTGTTTGTTTTCTTATTTCTTACACATTGTTACATGTTTGAATATCTCTTTTTGATGAGTAATTGTTCCTAATGAGGAGATAATGAATGTTTTTCAAGTGTAAGAGGCCTACACTGAATAGATCAGTATTAATATATAGGTCTTATATAACAAAAGTGGAAAATGTTAGAGAAGAAAAACAAAAGAGAAAGTGTGAGGATCGGTGATCAGAGCGGATATTTATACGCATATGAGGTGGAGCTTCAGGGCAGAAGAATAGGTCTGTGAGTTCTTCAGCCGAGGATCGGCGACCGAGAATCGGGGCTTTCGGGCGGAAGAATAGGAATCTATGAAGTGTAATGAAATAGTCTTACGATCGGGCGCAGCCCGCCACATTTTGTTATATAAGACCTATATCTTAATGCCGATCTATTCGGCGTAGGCCTTTTACATATCATGATTTTATAATTCATTTATCAAGAACTCTTAACATCTTCTCTCAGATCAGCTATTACAGAGTACTTCTCTCAGTAGCTTCTTTCAGTGACTTCTCTTAGTAACTTCTCTCAGTGATCTCTTTTCTAGACTCACTTCTAGAACTCATTCTTTCAAGAACTAACTTTTAGAGCACACTTTTACAATGTCTCTTAGCACTTTTTAAATGTCCAGGGTATTTGTTTGGGATTTTTATTAAGTTTATTCTGAGATTGAACTCATGCATGTTGATCACAGTGGGGCTCACACTTAACAGTCTCATAACCTGTAGGCTACTGGGACAAAAGAGCTCAGTCACCACCAGCGCACTGCTGGTAGAAGGGCCGATCAACCCGGGACCCCCAACATCCAACTTATATAGTCTCACCTTAGATAGGATAGATTACATACATGATAACGTTATCCTCCAAGAAGAAAGGCCCCGGAAAGGTTTAAGTTTGAACCAAAGATTGGGGATTTCTCCAACTTTTTCATTGTTCGCTTTTTCTCATCCCTTCTCCTCGCAAGTCATTGCTTCTTTTTTCGTTTCTTCAATCTTCTGAAAACCAATTAAGAGATGATATGTTTGTAAAAAGCTATCGATAATACAGTCGTTCCCTCTTCCTTTTCATTGAAAGCTTGTATCTCTTTTTGCGCCAATCTCCAGCGGGAAGGAGATAAAAGAGCGAAGGTAACAGTCTCCAGGCAGGAAGGGTTTCAGCCGGTAGTACAAAAGGAAAACAAGAAAAGGAGGAAACAGCGATGCTTCCCGCCAAACCGAAGCTGACCCGGAGGCTATTATTCGCTTGCATCTCATTGATACTCATCTGTATATATCTCTCAACCGCCGCCTCTCTGACTCCGTATGCCGGCAATTTGTCACCCTACCCGCACCTAGCGGGGCAGTTCCCACGGAAGATTGGCAGACCTTGAAGGTCCACCCGCTCGGCTTTGAAAAACGAGAGACGGAATTTGCTCGAAGATGGTCATCGAAGAATCCAGGCCACAGGTATGAGGTCCTAACAGACGAAAACGATATATATTATCTGGAGACGGATTTCGGCCCCAAGGGCCTTAATCACCCAGATATAATATATGTATACCGGTCGCTGACGGCAACAATCATAAAGGCCGATCTGCTGCAGTATTTGTTCATGTATGTGGAGGGCGGGTGTATGCGGATATCGATGTCGAGGCGCTTCGACCGCTTGACAGCTTTATTCCAGATAGGTTTAGTGAACAGGAGATAGATATGATCATTGGCGTGGAGATCGACCAGCCCGAGTTCAAAAATCACGGCATCCTGGGCTCCAACTCGCAATCGTTCTGCCAGTGGACCTTTGTCTGCAAACCTCGTCTCCCCGTTATGTTATGTTAAAACTGGTGGACAACATCATCCGCCGGCTAAACCAGCTCGCTAAAAAGTAGAACGTGCCTATCTCGCAGAATATGCTCGATTTTGACGACGTGATCAGCGGTACCGGCCCCCTCTGCATTCATAGGAGCGATCTTGGAGGACATGAGCTATCGGACAGGAAGAACGGTGACGTGAGATACATTCCACAAGATGGCGGAGTCGAAGGTCGTGGGTGGTATACTTGATCTCACAGTCGAGGCCTTTGCTACGGTCCAGGGACATTCGAATTCCGGGAGCCACAATGCGAGAACTGCGTTGGTCAAGCATCATTGGCTAGCCGAATAACCATCGCAGATATATGCATCCGATGTTTGGCGAGGTCGAGAGGTGTAATTGGAATGTAGCGTGCGTGGCGGAATGGGATAGAAAGAGAGCAGAGGTCGACGCTCTTCCACTCGAAGAGCAGGCGAGGCGGATTGCCGTAAAACAGTTCGCGGATGGTTTCAATAACCCGGCTCCAAAGTAGAATGCGGTGTCGAATTCGAATCTTAAGCCCGTCCCGAGCCCCCATCAAAATCCTTGATAAATGGTGGATGGGGAATATCAATGTACGGTAGAGTTCGTGCTAATGGAGAACGACACGACCATGAACCCCGGATTGAACGTAACCGGCGAGCGACAACTCGAATACGGCATCCATGGACTCCTCGCAAGTGAAGTTTACAATGTAAACCTCGACTTCCCTTCGTCCTACGCCTGGGGGTTGAAATATGTCTCGTGCATGAAGAAGTGGATGGTATCAAATGAACCTGGCCTAGAGAAGTATAAAGCGGAGAGGGGAATGGCTCGCAGTGTGCATAGGGGTTTTGATAGCGGCTTTATGAAGCATTCGACATTCGGGGCCTCCAGTTCGTGGGTTATATTTTTGCGAATCTTTTTTTTCAATAAGAGGCATGATGGCATACATGAATAAACAAGGCTTCCTTTTCTTCTTTTTGATTTCTTTTCTTTTGAACGGAGCGGATTTGGTGTTTATTCATAAATAGGATTTAAGGAGCGATGTTTCTTTTCCCTTCCCGTCTTCATGATTTATATTGCTGGAATGGATTTCCTCCTTCCTTCTGCCAAGGCGTCCCAGTTGACCAGTCTATGCGCGGAGAGAGCGGATATATACATCTTGGAGTTTTCCTTCCCCCCCCCGTCCCACCCCCTTTTCTTTTTTTCTTTTTTTTTTTTAGCGTGGTTTGTTCGTGATGTAGTTATAATGTACATACGTAGGCTCGTGATCATTATTTCTTCCAAAATTGTATTTTCTTCTTCTTTTTTTTTTTTTTTTTGCTTCTACCTGGTATTCCGTCTATATTTATGACGGTAGAATAACCATCGCACAATCAAGGCCATAGGGAGAGCAAGAACAAGAACAAAGGGGGAATGGGCCGCGAAAAGCTCTCGGGTCATCTATTTCCACGATTTCATTCTTCTTGTTGCATTTGTAGCTCCTCTCGGAGCAAATCAGCAACCAAAGGTGAATTAAGCTCAGTGGACGCATCCCGTATGATAGAATCCCAAACATCAGGGTCCAGTCGGCGTAGCGTCCGAACCCAGTCGGTCAATGGGCTTGGGTCGCTATCCATGTCCCAATTCCCGCGGTCCACCCCATTAACCAGCAAGAAGTCTTGCAGATCGCGTAATCCGTGGTTGAAAAGATACTCTTCAGGATATGACTGTGAGTCATCATCAGGTTGATCTTCACCCGGGCTATCACCACTCTGAGCTGGGTGATGATACGGTGGTTGTTCATTTTCAGAATCCGCCTGCCCGTTCTCAAAATCACGATCAACTGCTTGTCCATTGAGCCCAAATATCTCCCTTGCAACGTCAAATATCCTCGCAGGGTGGGTGTTGAAAGATGGATCAGTTATCGGCTCGCCCGGTGGTAAAGGGTCGGAAGCTGATATGCGCCCGGCAACAAAGTGACGGGGAAGATGAGTAGTGACTGAAGGGATATCTGACAACAGAACGTGGCGAGCGACGCCAAGTGTGACCTCAGGAGGCTTCACATCCAAACAATTTTTGGTAAGGGTGTCTCCTACCTCGACGAGGACGGAGATAGCCTCAGGGGTATTCCAGATATCCTTAGCTCGGGCAATGTAGAGTTCGCAAAACAATTCGTGAGCTTGATTTGGTGCCTGCACACCCCATATTCGTTCTGGTATTGGTTCTATGTTCAGTTCCTGTGCTAAGCGGCAAAAGATCCAGGGATATCGAGACATCGCTTTCCGGAGCTGTGACCGAAACTCTGCTGGTTTACCCTGGAGGAAATAGGCCAGGGCGAGCGAACATTGAATATTAGGGAATTCCTCCCACCGACTGTCAAAGAATGGGTGGGAACATAATCTTATAAAATGGTCGTGCTCTCTTCCTCTAATAGCTAACGAATCAATTATCAAATTTATCGCGTATGGGTCGTCAGGATTCAGGCTTAGAAGTAGCTTTGCCCACTCGTAGGCAGTTTTCAGAGTCCCCTTCATCTCCAAATTCTTGATATATCTCCAGCCTGCAAGCCAGAACTCCCGATTTGCCGCGATGTCGAAGTCCAATCTGGCTTTTCCTTCTTTTAGGCGGTTGCCGAATGAGGAATGGACCGAACGACCTATATTGAACAAGGCTCTTTCAAGTAAATCCCCAGAGACGGCATGATCACCCTGATGCTTCGCAATCTCGGAGACTTGCAACAGACTCAAAATGTGATAAGCTGTGTAATTGTAAGTAAAGAACTGTACAGCACTACTATCATTGGTTGGACGCCACTCAACTTACGATTATATTGTAGGTGATGTATAATTCTCTCTGGTTCCATTGACTCGACACATATTTCAAATTGTCTTTGGGCATCCTCGTAGGCTGTATTATGAACGAGCTTATATTCTGTTTGGCCAGATGGCAATTTGTTCACAACCTCCATCCCCAGACCTCCACTTGTCGCCCGCGGCCATTCATCCTTTGCTTGCATCAAAATATTTTTACGCAACGCAGCGCCCGCAAGATCCTGCCCACGGCTTACGGGGTTATAGCGTCCGGTGAGCGCCCGTCCAAGATCCATAGGCTGATTTCTGGTTCTTCGGCCTGTACCCGTACCTGTGGTTTCGGCTGTATTTTCAAACACCACGTTGCCGAACAACTTCTTCATCTCATTGATCGCATTGAGACGCCGTTGGTCAATAGCGAAAAGTTCGTCAAGCTCCTCCGCTAAGCGTTCATCCGCGGCATTCTGTCGTGCTTCCAGGTTCACGTCATCAGTCTGCTGCGAATTCTTAATAGACAAAGCTTTCAGTGCGCGGTCAATCTCATCCAGCTCCTCTTCATCTGTGCCCGGTACATCTGAGGCTTTGATCTCCGTAGCAGCCGTAGCTTTCTTGGTACGTTTCTTTTTCTTCTTCCTTCTCTTGGTATCTGTGGGTTTTGAAGGGGTGAAAGGCCTCGCTAGCGTTTGGACCGGCTCAGTGATTGAGGTTTCTGAGTCAGGTTCGTCTTCAGGATCCTGGCTTCCTAGCAAGTCAAAGGCGTTAAACTTCGTTTGGGACCTTTGAAAATCATGTACGTCGTCGTCCGATTCCTCATGCGAAGTATTCGCCGCCTCCTGTCCTTGCTGCTTTTGCAGCTTCCGTAGCGCTCTGGAAGACATGACCGTGGGATTGGTAGCGGAGTTGTTCACTCACGTTAAAGTTGGCAGTAGTGGGAGAAAGAAAGAGGGCGGTGGCAGAACATGGCCAGCGACATAAAGTCGGCTGTCTACGCAAGTGTCCGAGACGCCTGAGATGGGGCAACCGATCCCGCCATGGCGGAGACCCAAGACCTAACGGGGACTACCCATCGCAGCATTGCAGTAGTGGAATGATGCCGAGTGCTATAGCTTAGTCATCCTCCGCCCATGCAGTAGTTAGATCCCCCATTGAAAGTACATGCACTAGACACATTCACCACATCATTACCTAGATAGATCTCTCATAATATTGATTTTTCATATTTTTCAAAGCCTCTAACTTCTAATTCTAATTCTAATTGAAGAACTCTCTAGTTTACACTCCTACACTAAGTTAAAAAAGAGGATTGAGTGGGGGAATTGATCAAGAGTTAGACCTGATTAGTAATAGTTAGTTAGGTGTGTATTTTAGAGGGTGCGCTAAAAGTGGGCCAAAAGTTGGCACCAACAATCATCCAAAACCCATCTTCTCGAACCATTTAGACCTATCCACGAAAGAGTATCTTTGGGGATAGGCTGCTTGTCTCACATCCTCCCCGCAGCACATCCTCCCCGCAGCTTTTTCTTTCCACGGCTTCGATGCGTCGAGCAGCCACTTACGTTTTCCGTACAGCCCGCTGTCGCCCTCTCCGCAACCTCGGGCGGGCCTCTCCAGCACCGTTCACAGCCAACCATGCAGTAGCGCTACGAGCTCTATCCTCCACACGGAAAACCGCTGCTATAACTCCCGCTACACTCCAATCCTCTATGCACTTCCGCAACTTTTCTCTGGCATTTATTTCAACGTTGGTGGCTTCAGGTGCGTGGTACGCCTACCAAGGTAGCCAACAGCCCGGTGGGGCCACAAACCCTTCTGGCTCAAGCAACAGCCTTGTATCGCCCACTGGAATTCACTCTAGGGGGGTTTCATCGACGACTACTGCAAGTATCAGCGCAGAGGAAACTGCTGCAGCTACACGCCGTGCTCTCTTGGTGGAGAATGATCAGTTCTACGCAAGCAATATTGTTGGCAACGGGCCCCTCTCAAAAGAAACGGACGATTCGGGGAGACGAGTACTGGAAATGTTAACTCCCGAACAAGCAACGCAGAAGCTGAGGCGGAATGAAGAGTCTTATTTGGTAGGCCGTGGAAGAGGCGTGGTCCGATATGATGTTGTTCAATTACCCAGTAACGACCCTATCGAAGATGACCACGCGGAAAAAATAGTAGAAGTACCACAATCAGTTGCCGCTTCTGAGGATGGTACAACATCCAGTGATTGGATGTTTTGGGGGGTATTTGATGGCCATTCGTGGGTTTAACTGCGCACCACGAACTATGACTCCCGCGCTGACTTCTTTATTCTAGAGGTTGGACAACATCTGCGAAACTGCGTCAGGCCTTGATATCCTTTGTTGCACGCGAATTAAATTCGACATATAAGTCTGCTGCCACAGATCCGTCTAAGACATTTCCGTCACCAGAAGCCGTTGACACTGCAATAAGAAACGGCTTCGTCAGGCTCGATCACGAAATAGTCCACGAGAGCGTAAACAAGGTTATGAAATCGAAATCGAAGCGGGTTGCCGCAGAGCTCCTCGCTCCTGCATTATCTGGTTCATGCGCTCTTCTCGCCTTCTATGATAGCAGATCGAACTTACTACGAGTTGCCTGCACTGGAGATTCAAGAGCAGTACTTGGACGCCGGGCAGCTAGTGGGAAATGGGTCGCTACTCCACTTTCAGAGGATCAAACTGGTTCAACTCCATCAGAAGTTGACCGGCTGCGTCGTGAACATCCTGGTGAGCCAAACGTTGTTCGGAACGGTAGGATCCTTGGTAACCTTGAACCTAGCCGGGCTTTTGGGGACGCATTCTACAAGTGGACACGGGAGACCCAGGATAAAATCAAGCGACACTTTTTTGGAAGGACACCACACCAACTTTTGAAGACGCCGCCCTATGTGACAGCCGAGCCTATCATCACTACCACACCGGTTGAACCTCTCAATGGCGACTTCGTCGTCTTGGCTACGGATGGTCTGTGGGAGATGCTTACAAATGAAGAAGTTGTTGGGCTTGTTGGGCAATGGATAGAACACCAGCGCTCCCTTGCTCAGGGTACACACGGGGGCGCCAAAGGCTGGTTGCAAGGCTGGTTCAGCTCTGAGTCGAATTTACCTGTGGAGAATATTGATGCGGGAAAGGCGAGTGGGCAACGCCTCCCAATCCGCCAGCAGCAATATAACATTCCCGCCACCAGCAGCAGATTTGTCGTTGAAGACAAGAACGCAGCTACCCATCTTGTGCGCAATGCACTTGGCGGTAAAGATCAGGATATGGTCTGTGCATTGCTTACGCTTCCTAGCCCATACTCTAGACGGTATCGGTATGTTCCCAATTCCTAGGTCTCAGCCCACCCCCATTTTGCTAACATCGTGGACAGAGATGATCTCACAGTCGAAGTCATTTTCTTCGGCGAAGGCCCTGACAGCGGAGATGTGACATTAAACACCGAAGCCAGCGCCAACGCATCTGAAACGAAACCTAAGCTCTAGAATCTCCAGCTCAATTGCTTTCAGGAGTTTAGTTTGCTTGCGGCACCTTATCGGCCTATTGCACTGTGGAAATGGTGACCTTCGTTCTCCATTAGCCAGCTATTGGAAAGGCGTTACGGATAGACAGATATCTGTATCTTTATCGTTGTTCAATTTCTACTCAGTTGATTGTTTGCATCGTAAATTTCCGAGTCTTTCTCATACTACTTTCTTGGTACGGTCGGATCCCTTACTACTTTCATATTTCTCCTTCTTTTGTTGGGTTGTAGGTCCTTCTTCTAAAGATCTGATTGGCCCAGCTTGAAGAGAATTTCCTGACGAATCTCTCGATATACGTATGTTAAAAGATACGGTAGCTCTTTGATTCTTTCTCGCTTCTCTTCGATATTTGTTCTTCTAGTTATTATTCCCTTTCATGCAGCATGAAAGTGCTAAATTAAGCTACCAATATCCCCAAAACGGGGCTTGCTGAAGGCTCCATAAACAAGTGAGAACAATACACCAAATCAAATTATGTACTGTGCAAGATGTCGGCCCTATCCAAATAGATATCTGGGTATTCTATACCTTAAACCAAACAATTTCAAGTCACTTGCCAGACGCACAAAAAAACACATCAAATCAATGCGCCAATGCCCATGCCGCAGCCTTCCACCCGTTGTGTACTAGTTATACATATGATCTTCATTCGAGAAAATACATGCTCCGAAGGCTCTCTTCCCCATGGCCCCGTGCGAGGCCGGCAAGACATTTTATATCTTGATATATTTCTATTCTCGTCCTCCCTCCAAATCTCCCAGTAAGCTCCGTACGAGTGACCATCCCGTCGATATTCCGTCATATGGTGAACAGAGTTCGGATCCTTCCGGCGCAGTACAGGTCTAGTAGATAGGGGGTAAACTTGTCTGGAGGACCTGTCACTGTAGAATCCATAATGAACATGGCACCCTGTCTCCTCGAACGCTCCAGCCATCTATAAAATATATCAAATATCACACTTCCAGGCCTCGATACTGCAAGAGAAACAAAGGGTTGTTCTGTAGAGAATTTTTTCGCAAATCACATCATCATTCCAAACCGAGGGACCTTACGAAGCTCTTGAGTGCCTGGTTTCCGTTCATACATAAACCTCACAATCGTCCGTTTTCTGCAAGGCATGGGGATGTTCGGAGTCGGCATGTACATTTGCAGAAGCCGGGACTGGACAATTGCAACGCAAGTCGTGGATAGCCAGTAGATACAGAGAGCTGCAGGGGCTTGTGAGTACAATAGAGCCGGCGCAATCCAGATCGACATTGCTTGAAAGATGCGATGGATCGCCCAACTAAATACGCCCTGCAAGTTGCCTAGTGCTACCAATTTGGGAATATCTTTCATCTTGTTAATCTTGGAACCCCAAGTAATATGGATGAACATCAAAACCGAAATAGCAACTGGAAGCACGCCGAGGGGATCTGCGGCCATAAGGTCAGGAAACCATAGCGCCCCTTCAGTGGAGAGAGAAGATTCCACTGGAACTTGAGCTTTGACGCCATTCGGATTAAACCACTGTTGCAAAATGACGAGGAGACCAGGTTGCCACCCACTCATTGATCGGATACTCTCCATAAAAGCGAGCCAAAAGGGGAGTTGTAATATCGGAGCGAACGGAGCGAACGAAGACAACCGAAGGTGATGGCGCTTAAACAACCCCTTTTTGAACTGCGCTGCTGCCACAGCAGTGTGGCGGCTCACAACACGTGGTGATAGAAACTGCTGTTTCTTGGCAGCTGCATCCATGATACTCTTCCTCTTCATATGGGTATAGGCAATCATCGCTGGGGCTACAAGCACTTTTCTGTTTTGTTGCGATTTTGACCACATGAGAAAGGGCAATCCGAACATAACCCGGGCTGTAATAGCTGTGAGCGGGATGGAAGCCACCCAGGGAAGGCCAGTATATGTATGGACCACTTGTAAGAGATCGTGGGCACACTCAATGGATGTGGCAACCATTCGAGTAGGTCGTGACGGGTGGAAATTGCGCCTCTGCTGAGTTGTGACGAGCAGCCTCGCGGCGCAATGTGGAGGAGCCGAGCATGGTACTCGAAGGGGGTGTGCATTCAGGCCATGTCGGGTAGCCCGCAAAGCGCCGAGTCGCAACGAACAGCCGGGAGCGGACATCGTGCGCTTCACCACTCAACCACTCGATTATGGAGCTTCACCCATCCGATGGGCCAAGGAAGCAGGGAGCTGGATGACAGAGTGGGTGAATTGAGTTCCATCAACTGGTCGAGTTGAAAAAGAAGAATCCTGGCCGGGGCGCGGAGAAACTGTATTGCCGGTGTACTATACACGTGATTTATCTGCTTATATAATCACAACCCAGCCACGGGAAAACTCCAGGCACAGAGTAACTTGTAAGATGACAGGAACATCTTCTCCTGGGCAATATCTCGAGCAAAGCTACTTGATCCTCCACTATGCGCTGTCAGCGTCTACTATTTCTCTCCGCTGACTGCATGGCATGATGTTGTCACCCGCGTCATCTGTTGCTACGCTTGTGACGCTTCTCGCGCTCTTTCTGATTGCTCCGCGATTGGCCGCGTTTGTCTTCCGCTGTGTTTTCAGGTTGATTGGATGGCTCATTGCCAGGAAATATCGGTGGAAGCGGGACCTGTTACGTGCCCGGATAAATATAGATGAGAAGGAATATCAGTTAAGAAGACCCAAATATGCGAAGCAGGAAGATGAGGATTGGGAGAAAGTCGAAACAGGCGGCATGGGAACCGCTTCTCACGCGGATGCTGCGGAGGACGATTGGGAAGGCATCATAGGATTTTTTCATCCATTCTGGTAAGGAAAAAGGGATTTAAGTGCTGCAATTAATTGTTCCCGATGCAAGTCGACTAATCGATCTTTCTGCAGCAATGCTGGTGGAGGGGGTGAACGTGTCCTCTGGGCGGCAGTAAGAGCCACACAAAAACGCTGGCCAAAAGCTATATGCGCGATCTACACAGGGGATAATGACCTGAATAAGACCACGATGCTTGAAAGAGTTGAAGTGCGTTGGTTCTTCTTATTAAAATGCAAAATATGGCCGTTAGCTAACATGCAATGTATAGAACCGTTTCAATATCCGCCTCTACCCTCCAACGATTGTATTCTTGTATCTTTCAACCCGCAGATATGTCCTCAGCAGCTTATATCCCCGTTTTACTCTCCTTGGCCAATCTTTGGGTTCTTTAGTCCTTGGATACGACGCATTCACTCTCGTAGTTCCCGACATCTTTATCGACACTATGGGTTATTCCTTCGTCCTGGCGTTCTGCCACTTCCTCTTCCCCTCGACCCCGACTGGAGCGTACGTCCACTACCCTACTATATCGACAGACATGCTCGACTCCCTTGATGATACCTCGGGTACAAAGGGTCTAAACGCTGGCGCAGGAACCGGCTGGAAGGGAATTGCGAAACGACAATATTGGCACGCATTCGCAAAGCTATACGGCTGCGTTGGTGGAACAATTGATGTAGTCATGTGCAATTCATCCTGGACATCCTCACATATAAACTCTCTCTGGCTCCCCTCACGGCAAAAGCGACGAGAATTCAAAGAACCCACAGTTGTTTTCCCCCCTGTGGCCGTCTCGGAACTAAAATCCATAGAAATAGATCTCGCCCATGAGCGAGAATCCCGCGACCCAACAATCCTCTACATCGCCCAATTCCGCCCAGAAAAGAACCACGCCCTAATCCTCCGCGCGTTCTCCCGTTTCCTCAACGAATTCAAAAAGACCCATAGTAAATCCCAACCTAAACAATCTCCACAGCTCATCCTCATCGGCTCCGTCCGCCACTCCAGCCCAGACGAAACCCACATCTACAATCTACGCCTACTTGCCCACGAGCTCAAAATCCGCGACAACACCACCTTCCTCTGCGACGCCAGCTGGCCCACCATCCTCGCCCACCTCCGCCGCGCCTCCATCGGCGTCAACGCCATGTGGAACGAGCACTTCGGTATCGGCGTGGTCGAGTACCAGGCGGCGGGCCTGATCAGCGTCGTGCATGACTCTGGCGGGCCTCGCCAGGACATCGTTGTCGATTTGGGGGAGGGCGGGACGGGCTTTCGGGCTACGACGGAGCTGGAGTTCGCGGCGGCGTTTGAGGCGGCGTTGGCGCTGCCGGAGGAAGAGAGGGTAGCGATGAGGTTGCGGGCGAGAGAGTCGTCGAGGAGGTTTTCGGATGAGATGTTTGCGGAGAGGTGGGTGGAGGAGATGGAGAAGTTGGTTGGATTGGAGCGGAAGAGGAAGAGTGGGGGAGGGGAGAAGAGGTAAGAACTATTATTTGGTCAATGGATTAAGTTCGGTTCTTTGTATCTGTTAATGCGGATCGCAAAGATTTTCGGAAAAACTCATAGAAATATATTGCTCTTTCCCTCCCCCCCAAACAGAAGATTCTTCCTTCATGTATTTTTACCAGGCCGTATTTACTACGACGAATTATTTACTATAGATCTATCTACATTGAACTCGAAATTTCGATACGTTATGAAATGTGGTTTACAATATATATAGCAGGCGACACTCCCCCTACCCTTCCCCCTCTTTGAAGGCTGCAATGTTCACGACTCTATATATCGCTATCAACATGGAGAAACCCACGATGCAAGATAGTAAATATAAAGTCATGCTACCTATCCTCTCATTTCACCGCGTTGGTTCAATCCACTCCTTCTCCAGCAATCAAATACATGCACAGGCTCCATTGTAATACCTAAATAATAAAAAATCGTTCGGAGAAGACGTAAATAACGTAGACTTGATAAATATAAGAAGGAGGGGAAAAAAAAGGTACAAGGGAGGTCAAGAGTTGAACTGGGTATTTGTTAAAAAAAAAAAAATTTAAGAAAATAAAGAAATTAAAAAATTAAAGGGGGCAACAATAAGCAAAGAAACTAATGAGATGAAATCCCCAAAGGTAGGAGAGAAACAAGGAAGCGTATATATTTGAGTGGTGTTGGGGGCCGGGGGGGGGGGGGGGGGGGGGGGGCTCCGTACCAGAGGGCAAAAGGAAAGAAAACAGGAAAAGAGAAGAAAGAAGGAAAAGAAAAAAGAAAAAAGAAAAAGAATCGAAAATAAAATAAAGCAGACAAACAACAAAAAGATTTGGATATATAAAACAATCCTTCCCGTTCACCAGAGAACCCCCCGAAGTTGATATATTATTACTTACGATCTGTAAAACAACACATGATGTCCAAACTCAAAAAAGTTTCATCTTCCTCTATGCCGTACGTTTACGTAGCCAAGGGAGCAAAAAACAAAAGGACAAATACTAAGATCGATAGGAGAAGAAGAAAATGTGAGAACGGAAGCAAATAGAGGAAGCTAACAGGGGGAAGAGAAAAAGTAAAATAAATAAAAAGTAAAAAATAAATAAAAAGTCATCGATATATAAAGCGGCCGTAAAGGGTATTTGTCCCGAACCAAAACTAGGAGAAAGGTAGAATAAAGAAAGCGGGAGGGAGGAGGAGGAGGAGGAGCAGGAGGGAAATATCACAATAAATAACCAATAACGCTATCTCGCGCCCATCATGACCAACCTTCCATTCCTGGTTGACCCGCGCTACCCCCAACTGCCACCTCCAGGCGGAACGCCCATCATCTGATCCTGCGACGGCGGCCCAGGAGAGTAATTCTGACCCGAACCACTTACATACCCACTATTTATCCCCGAATCATCATCGTCGCCGAACCCATATTCCCCACCAGAACTGGCATCATAGCTGCTTCTACCGCCTCCTCCTCCGCCGCCGCCGCCTATATCACTCGTATCATCTTGCTGTGACGCCAGCTGGTCCCACTGGAGAGTTTGCAGCGCAGGATACTGTGCCAGGAGTGCGGCGGGCAGTGTGAAGCCGGTCGGCTGCCCGTCCATTAAGGGGATATTCATTTGCTGGGTCACCGGCTGTAAGTGGCCGTGCATCTGTTGCTGATCTACGTAGTTCCGCTCGCGCTCGAGAGCCTCTTCATCCAGTAAAGGTTTGATACAGACTCTACCTGCCTCGGATCGGAAATGGCGGCCGAGCGCATCAGCTCTTGCGAACCTCCGACCACAGCCCCAGTGGCCCCCACGGGCTAAATCACCACGGCAGACGAACTTCTTTTCCCCCGAGTGAAGTGATTCGTGCCGCTTCCGGTCATGTTGGCGGGCGAAGGCTTTACCACAAACAGTACACACGAAGGGTCTTTCATCAGTATGAGTGCGGAGATGTGAGCGTAAATTATAAGCTCTCGTGAATCGTTTCGGACATAGACTACATTGGAATGTTGCTGGATGTTTCTGTACGCGCTTGGAATCGGTACTGCTGGCACCTGGGCGTTGGGGGTCTGCAAGATCTAGTATATAATTACGATTGTCAATCGAGGAGGTCGACTGCCGGCGATTCTTAGCTGCTGCTGGAGATGTATCACGGGAAGCCGGAGTGCTCAAATTGCCTGTGCTGCCGCAAAACGGTGAAAGAGAACGCGATGAGGCGCGCGCACCCCCTGCAAGGGGTGTGGTCGACGATGGCAGCGGACGAGTCATGGCATGTGCAAATGGATCAGATTTACTCCTGCCACGGGAACCTATTATTCCGTATCATTCAGTAAATAATTCCTTGAAGGGGTGCTCCTGAGGATATATACGAAGGATGGAATACTTACGGCCAACGGGGGGGCTTAAAGTGTCCATATCCGACTCGGGTTTGGCCGGTCCAAAGCTCGTGGTTCGCGAGGGAGGCGCAAATTCGACATTGATAGAAGGGGGAGTCATTTGGGCGGCCTGACCCATATCTCCAGCAGGGCTATTATGACTTTGAAAAGCCGGCGCGGGTGAAGCCTCCGACCTGGAAGTGTACAAGTCAGGAGGACTAGTAGGTCCGAGTTGATTATTCACGTGCTGGGTCAAGAGGAATGAGCCATCTTGACCAGGTTCGGGACTCTGCTGCTGCTGAGGAAGTAAGCGTGGAGAAATGTAGGGGCTATGGCCTGGGCTAAGTCCATGACGTTGATCTGATATTGTGAATGTTTCCATCCCCAAGGCGTTCTCATACAGTCCGGGGTCATTTTGGGCGGATAGTAAGGGGGAATGATTGTTCGTGTCCCCATCAAAGGCATCATGGTGACTCAGATAGGGTGAATGGGCAGCAGAAGAAACGTCCGAATGTTCTGACGGCGCTCTTCGATGGGTCTGGAAAGCGGGACTTCCTAACATTCCATGCCAATCGGACTGGGGTTGGCTCGTTAGAAAGGCCGCACTTGCGGGGTCTAATGACGCAGGGCGAGAATGGCCGGGGGTATAATAGGCACCGGGACTGGACGCGGGGGATGATGGCCGTCCAGGGGACCGGTGGGCGTCAGGCGGTACCAAATGCGGTGGAGTAGGGTTGTGTGGCGATGACATCCTGCTCAAGTCTGCCGGGTTGACGGACTGGTTCAATTGTTGCTGCGGCTGCGGCTGCTGCTGGTGGTGGTGTTGATTAAGCTGTGGGTCAAGCATGAAAGACGAGTCAAAATCTGACGTAGGGTTGGTATTGGTGAAAATAGGAAAATCTTCAAATTGCTGATTTGAGTTTAAAAGATTGGAGAAGTTCTCCTCCCCTTCAGCAGCTTTGATATTAGACGAGCGCTCAAGCTGGCTGAGGAAGCCGGCCTCGAAGGATTGGGAGTACGGTTGAGGTTGACCGAAAGGTTGTGGTTCGGACGACGGGGCTCCAGAAGAATGGAGAAAATGGGTGTCATGCGCAGATGAGGCCAGGTACGGGGTGATTATAGGAAATTGCTCAGTGGAAGAGGTGAGAACACGGGAATGGGGGAATACAGAACCAGCATGATCGAGTCCAGCTGGAGGAGGCTGGTTGTCGTAGTATGGAGGCTGGTGGGAGGGCGATGGATTTAACGAGCGATTCTTATTTTCCGTTGAGAGAGACCTCCCCCTGTTCTCCTGCGGGAACTCCATTGTGTGTGTGTGTGTATGTATGCGTAGATGCGCGCGTGGATATAGGAGTGGTGGATAAAAAGGTTAAGTTTGCCTGTGAATGTATCCTAGAATAGATCGGAGAGTTGGAAGCGGCGGAGCGAACGATCTTCCCAGGGAAGCAAATTCGCCAGTTATGAGGCGGGGAGATTTATTCGCTGACAGGCAACGCGGAGAGTCGAACTAGAACACCTGCAAATGCTAATGGGGAACGACGGCGTAGGTGGCGGTCGTGATGAAATGGATACCATTCGCAGGACCCGATGTGGGCGCGAAGAAAAACGGTGGCTTATTTAATATTCTGCGGGGGATCTGATGCGTGGCGCGAGCATCTGTTTCAAACATTAGGATCTAATCATCAGCGGTCCCAGAGGAGCTACAAGACGTACCAATTCCTAGGAATACATCATACAGCAATAGGCAGAATAAGGGCGGTATTTCGACAATGCGCGTAGAGAAACGAGCGAAGGACTGAATGGTAGAGTCGGGAAGGGGAGGGAGGGGGGGGAGGGGGGGAGGGGGGAAGTGTAGGAGAGGAAGTTGGTGCGGGCTCCTTTGGCGGGCGGACCGCACAGGCAGGGCAAGCAGGTGAAAATGAGATGCGTCTGGAGTAGAGACACAGAAAAGTTACTTGGGCGGCATGGAAACGAAGGCGAAACACGTAGCGATGGGGTTGGGGCGATGAGAAAGGGACTAAGGACGGGGGACGGACGGAGAGCAGTTGGGGATAGTTAAGTAGAAGAAGAAGAAGAAGAAGAAGAAGAAGAAGAAGAGATGAATGAAGTCGAACCGGCCAAGAAAGGAAAGTCGGCGCTATCCCAGCCAGGCCTTGCAACGCCCCAGGTAACTACTCTGTACCGCCAAAGTACTCCGCGGTATCACTTGCGCGGGAACACCAGCCAGAGTTACATTACTCCCTACTGAAAGATACATAAGGAATACAACAAATGTTTTATCCATCCACCATCCTTTCTCCCTTTTCCCACAACCAGCAAATAATGGATAAGAAAGAAGAACCAGCTGGTAGACATACCAACAATATCATGATTTAATCCCCTACCTACATCCTACATGTGTAACTACTCCGTACAGTACAGTACATGCAAGTTACATACTTGCATGCATCGCGCTCTGAACTATTCTTCTTGTACTAGTTAACTCTCCAGGCGCAATCTGCCGCCACGGGAGCCAGATCGCCCTTTAATCGTATTTCTGGTCTTCAGCCCTTTGGCTTCGGCCTAGTTGCAGGTTTAATAATAAACGTCTATTGGTACGGAGTACATACATTCTGCATGGAAATCGGAATCATCCATCAATGTTCG
Organism: Blastomyces gilchristii SLH14081; assembly: GCF_000003855.2. NCBI lineage: Eukaryota > Fungi > Ascomycota > Eurotiomycetes > Onygenales > Ajellomycetaceae > Blastomyces > Blastomyces gilchristii. The sequence goes on from NW_003101680.1 coordinate 5,406,588, forward strand.
GCTGCTAGTCACAGATATCTTCTCGGTTCGGTAGCTACATGTACATACATGTACATGCACAGCACATTAACTTACTCCATAGTAGACAATCAATTGCAGCTAGGGGGAAATTGGGATATAAACCCCCCCCCACCTCCCCCTCCAAGGCATACTCCGCCAATTCATCATCCCCCCAAATCCTTATTATTTGCACAGTACCTATAGAGAATCATAGACGACATGCAGCTCCATTCCCCCTTTATATCCCTACATGAACCAGGGGAAGAAGAAAAATAAAAATAAAAGGAAGACGGTGTTTCGGCATGCGCATAGTATTATTGTATTTTGATCCATCCATCCCAGTGCCCGACTCAGCCTTGTGGCTGAGCAACTCTCCCCATTATTCCTTGTCCCGCCTGTCCTCCCCCAGGAAGATATGGTTCATTCACCCGTAGCGTAGGGCCTAGCGGGATCTCTTTGCTTTCTGCACACCCGTCCCTGTTTCGGCTCGGGTGTTCCTAAAAATTGCGTCTGAATTGATGACAACTCTGTATCACAATAGAAGTCACTGCGCACTGCCTAAACAGAGCTTTTTTGAATATCCCTTCATAAAATTTGTGATGATGGCTTGTTTCAAAGTGCGCCCTCTCTGTGTCGGGCAACCTTATCAACATAGTAGAATATGTAGGTTTTCTTGTTCTGTTGGTGTAAGTTCCTATCTATCCTCCGACACATACGGGAGTAAGTTATTAGCCACTTTGCTTGAGATTGACCTTGCCAAGTCCCGCTAACCTCTAGTTAGTTAACTATATGGATGCACTAATCTCAAATAGGAAATCATGAGATCAATTCTTTCAATTTGCTAGAACAACATTTCTTTGAATCTCTTATAGTAACTACTGCGTATATCAATTCAATTATTTCAGTGCTATCAGAAGAGCGACATAACGGTAATGATCTTTTGGTAGAATGATTTTTTATTTTCATATCTCAACTGAAAGAGTGCAAAGTGTCAGCTCAAAAAAGATCGTTAAAAATAAACATTGTGATGTTTTTGAAATATTAATAAACGTCCAAGTATATATTAATATAAAAATCTTCATATGATTGAGAGGAGGGGAAGGGGGGGGCGCCGGGAATATAGGGGCTAGCAGGCAGGTCGGCAGCTAGCTAGCTAGGAATCTCGATCTCGCGGATATGAGAGGCAGGCCGGAAGCGGCAGCTGTCAATCTCTATTCTCATAGAGATCCGGCAGATATCGGGAGGCAGGAAGGCAGGTGAATTATTACCTCTAAATATTAGTGATCTTCAAATTATAGTATCTCAATAAATATATATCATTAAAATTTCTACCATAGATAGCACAAAATGAAGCTAGCTAGAGAGACAAAGAATCTAAATAATAGTTTTATAATACTTGAAGAAATTGAAGAAATATTTAGTGTAGATGTATGAGATTGAAGATGATGATATCTTTTGTACGACAGTACGAGGGGCTTGGCTTCTCACAAGGCATTTCTTCTCAAGAATTCTGTACAAATATTAAGTGGCAGACCCTCATTAATCCGAAAGTAGAGGGCTGAGCATGCTGATAATGAGAAACACACGGGTTAAGTCCATTTTTATTCAATTCATTCATTGCCGTGTAGATATGCGCCCAGGCATGCTAACATGTTAGTTTCACCAAAGCTAAAATCTATAAATAGTGCCGGGGGGGGTTCAACCGTATGTAACTGCGTAGGTAGGTAAGGTAAGGTTATGCTATGCGCCCATCTGAGACTGGCAGCAACCAGCAACCGCCAATCATGAATCATCAACCAGCATATTCCTCTCCAGGTTCCCGGTTCCCGGTTTCTAGTCCCGCTCCGAATCCCCCGTCCCACTCCTCGCTTGAAGCTTGGCGCCCAGTGTCTACTCCGTACCGTAGTTACCGTACAACAACCCTTTATTCTGCGGCAAGGCAGACTGACGAGTGTACGGAGTACCTTGCTCTGTGTTAACTAAAGTAGTTATCGACATTATTTAATATTGTTTCGAAATCTCCCTGTTTCACCCTGTTGGCGCAGAGGGATCTCTTCCTTGTTCCCCTTTTTCTTGCTTCTTTTAGATTAAATTGTTGTTTTACTGCATTTCCTTCTTATTCCCATTTTTGGTTATATATTTACAATTTATTAATATCCCTACATGCCTCCTCGTACATCTAATATGTGATCGCGTCGTGTTGCACTGCCGTTAAGTAATGGGAATATCAATTGATGGTCATAATATTAGTATGGCCAAACAGTGTTCGAACATATTGCCTAGTTACCTACGCTGTAAACCCGCAAGCCGATTACTCTGGAGACGCACTCTGGAGACGCACATAGCTTCAAAAGTAGATAGATATATCCAGTTACTTTTTTCCCTCAGCCCTCCTTATTTACCAATCTCAATATATATGTCTGTCTGCCTGCCATTCACTATTTCCGTTCGAGCTTGTGGTCAGCATCTTGATGACTTACGTTAATCAAAAAGAGCTTAGCCCTAATCGATTTTGCCAAATGCGGTAATTCTCTCATCACACCCCCTCCATGGCTTCCAAGGCTAACAGCGGCTAGGTATATATATATATATTATATATACATAAAATGTTACCATAGATTAGGTTATCTGATCGGATAACTAGCACATCAACGCCGAAAATGGCCCCGAGGGATAATAAGCGGGTGATCCTGGAGGGGCGTATCTGGGTAACCCCCCCCCCCCATTCTTCTAGTAGACTTCTACCCCGCATGCAATTGAGCTTAGAGAAACTCAGAAATGAAAGTAACTCAACCGAGGAAGCAGACCACTGTTTCCTACAGAGGACTATGGTGGTCGTGGGAAGCAAAACAACAAATTATATATATTATATTAAATTGAAATAAATCAATCAATCTAGCCACCAATTAACCACTGTCCTTTTCTCTTTACACCGTGCCAGTCAGCGCCTATCACGTTGAAATCGCTTAAAGCTACCATGACCTCCTTTTCTGTGGAGGAAATATCCCAGGCAGTAGAGCGGCACCGTCCGGCTTTCGCCCCGTATGAAGAGCTGTACAAACACCTGCACGCCCACCCAGAACTCTCCCACCAAGAATTCAACACTGCTAAATATGTCGCGAACAAGCTCCAACAGCTGAGCATCCCAGACCTCCAAATCCACACAGGAATCGGCGGCACCGGCGTCGTCGCCGTCCTCAGAAATAACAGCAACAGCAACAGCAATGATGGCCAGAATGGGCCAGCAGGCCCAACAGTCCTCCTCCGCGCCGAACTCGATGGGCTCCCAGTCCACGAGCAGACCAACCTCCACTACGCCAGCAAACAAACAACCCAGGACGCCAATGACGACAACAAATTAAAACCCACCATGCACGCCTGCGGCCACGACATGCACATGGCCTGCCTCCTCGCCGCAACAGAGGCCCTCACATCCACACCCCTCCGCGCCCGCTGGCACGGCACGCTCGTGATCCTCTTCCAGCCCGCCGAGGAGAGCGGCGACGGTGCCACCGGCATGATATCCGATGGCCTCTTCTCGCCCAACTCGCCACACAAAATCCCCATCCCCGACGTCTTCCTGGGCCAGCACGTCCTCGCGGCCCGCGCGGGCACCATGGGCATGAAGCCGGGCGCGCAGATGGCCGCCTCGGACTGTCTCAAGGTCACCTTCCACGGGCGCGGCGGCCACGCCTCCATGCCTCAGTTCACCATCGACCCGATCGTCATGGCCAGCAGCGCCGTGGTGCGGCTGCAGACCATCGCCAGCCGCGAGGTGACCTCGGGCAGCGTCGAGGGGCTCGGCGTCGTGTCCGTCGGCAGCCTGCATGCGGGCAGCGCGCCGAATATCATCCCCGCCACGGCGGAGATGGAGGTGAATGTGCGCACGGCGGATGAGGAGACGCGTGCGAGGGTGCTGGCGTCCGTGGAGCGGATTGTGCGTGCGGAGAGCATGGCGAGCGGGGCGGAGAGGGAGCCGGAGATCAGGCGCACGTTGAGTTTCCCTGTTACGGTGAACGATGGGGCGGTTACGGAGAGGTTAGGGGTTACCTTTGAGCGGCTGTTTGGTGATGGCGGGTCCGGGGAGGGTGGGGGCCTGTTTCGCTTCTGCCCGGATTGGCCGCGAAGCAATGCGTCGGAGGACTTTGGGTGTCTGGGTGCGGCGGTAGGGAAGCTGAGTTGTTTTTGGTTTTTTGGCGGCGTGGATCCGCAGGTGTGGGATGAGGCGGAGAGGAATGGGACGATTGCGAAGGATGTTCCTGTGAATCATTCGCCGTTTTATGCGCCGGTTATCCAGCCCACTATGCGGGTGGGGATTGATGCGTTGGTTGGAGCGGCGTTGACATTTCTGGGGAAGAGGGGGTGAAAAATTAACGCTTTCCACAGTGATTGGGGAGATTGTAGACATTTACTTTTATGACTTTTAATATTTGATAATGTACCTATTATGATATAGACAAAACAAACTGAGTGATCCAAATTTGAATCAAGTAGAGGGTGGGACTTGCATGAATACAAAAATTCACTTGATTGCTGCTGTAGAACACAACGAACAGCTAGCTATATGAAAGAAGGCTATGCACAAACCCAACAGAGGGTCAATATGAAAATAAGTAAATGATTCCGAAAATCCCACCGCGTAAGCATGTAAAGCGCAGTCTATAAATTAAAACTAACATATAATTTATAGAGAGAAAAGGAAAAAGCTAGGAGATTCAAAGAAGCAATTCAAAGGACCAACTTGTTAATGACCTAATCAATCTATCCTCAGAAGAAGAACCCAACCAATTTCCTTTCCTGCGCCTGCTTGAAGAAACTATGCGTATGTAGATGGGGTAACTAAAATTGGGAGACTAAAGTGGAAGGGGAAAGGAAGAAAAAGGCTTAACATAAATCCACAGACGGGGGGGAGGGGGATGGAGAGAGGAAAGTAGTATTGCAACGGGATGATGTGACAGGCTTGGGACTGGGCTTTCTTTCGGTCTCTCCTCCATTTTCTAGTAATTTGTAGCATAGTGTGGCCCTCCTTTTATCTTTTATATAAAAAGGAAGGGAAGGTGAGCCGTGGAGAGGGAGAGGCGAGGATAGAGGAGAGGCTCAGTTGCATTTAAGACGTGATAAAGATAAGGCAGGTAGGGTGGTAGGTAGCGCGGGCATGAATGAAGACGATACATTTGGAAATTATGAACATTCAATGCGTATGTGTGTTGTGTGTACGGAGTATATGGGGTATGCATGCGGAATGTCGAGCGTATCTGTCCAGTTCATGATGGTAAGGTCTCCCTAAAACCCAACCAGAGTTCATGAATATAGGACGAGGGACAAACAGGAGGAAAAATAATAGTTAACGCCTAGGTATATGCATGCTTCCCAACCCTTTGCCCAAACATGCAGATAGAGAAAAAGAAATAAAGAAAATTAAAAATAAAAACCATACCAAACCAGAAACGTCAAAAGATATATATAAACATGCTTATCCAAGGGGAGGAATAGAAAATGAAATATAACCACCACCTCTACTTCCCATGCAGTCTATTCATATCATCCTCTTCGACTTATCGACCGGACATGAACTCCGTTTCCCAAAAACAATGCCTTCATCTTCCTCATCATCATCCTCATCATCATCCTCGTCATCGCAGTCATACCTGCACTCATCGTCATGCGGTCTGTCAGCCTGCATTTTTCGAGCTGTGACTGTGTCTCCAGTGCTAAGAAGCGGTGGTACCTGCCCCGAGCCATCTAGCTCCTTCTCCCTCTCTGCCTTGTAGGTGTAAAACCCATCGGCAGATAGAGACGAGGCACCCGAGATTACTGATGGAATACTGGGGTGCGAGGCGGAATGCGACATCCCGCTTGTGAGCTCGTCGGCCGACGATGAGGATATAGTGAGCGCTGACGGAGGTGAGGTGATTGGCTCTCCTACCGGATACTTGAATGACAGGCTTTGTTCTCGGCCTGTTCGATGCGATTCAGTATCAATAGAAGAAAGCATGCCCCGAGCAGATAACGAGCCGCCGCGTTCAGTCGAATCCTTGCACAACGGGGAGCCTGCTTGAGCGTGATGCTTTCGATCTTGATGCTGCATTCGTTGCCGTAGGAGTGTCTCACGTGTTACGTAGAACGACTCAGCTGGAGCATCAGGGGCCTGTCGATGAAAGAGGGATTGGCGGCGTGATAAGGTACTTGCTCCAGTGGGTTCGTCATGGCCCGCCGATGATGATGATGAAAGAGAGGCTGATGATGGACCTCGGGTTAAGTCGGGAGATTGGACAACGCCTGTGGCAGACGCTGTACTAACTGCAACAACTGGACCGGAATGGGCGTCACCATCTACTGATCGAGCACCTGTAGACGGAGATCTCTCACTTCGCCAATCAGGGTTCTGCCAACCCCATCCTAGACGATGTCCGGCTCCCCCTAACATACCGCCAATGCTAGACGTTGGTAGTGTTTCGGAAGGTGTTGTTGTTCGAGGCCGTACCAGAGCCACATCCGTAGTCAATGGGCGGATCGTCTTGGTGGACTCAGAACTCGAAAACGTCGATGATGATGTGTCAGAAAGGTTGGGGCGGCGTCCTGCGCTTGGGAGGTGGTCCTTCGGAAACGAGATTAAACTGGCATTGCTCCCCCTTCTATAGAAGCCACGGTCCTCGGACGAAATAGGGCTCGCAAGCGAGTTATCTGAAAGTGGGAGTCCATGATCTCTTAAAGCTCGGAGAGGAGACCACGGTTCGGAATCAAATTTGATCGGAGCTTTGCTGCTGCCCTCAATGTCATTGTCCTTGGAAGAAGCAACACTATTCGAGGATGGAGAAGATATCATCCTGTTAGGAGTAGCTATAGTAGGCGCTCGTCTCCGCCCATCTTTCGATCGTCCAAAAATCGAGCCGCCCCATTTAGCCACATTTGACCGAACTCGTTCAATAAAAGGCATTTTCGTGACAGCCTGTGTGACTTCTTCTTTCGAGACCTCGATCCTCTTGCCCTTGCTCTGGTAACTCGGATCCGTCGTTTCGAGCCATCGCTGCTTGTCAGGGATATCACGAAGCACCCAAGGGTGATGCTTAATCTCCTTCAAAGTTATCCGCTTGGAAGGATCCTTCGTGAGTAAGCGCCTCAAAAGATCACATAACTCATCATCGATATCTTCATAGACAAGTTCATCATCTGTTCGCTTGTTGCTGTTCATCACATGCTGAGGGTTTGATGACCAGCTGGATGGGGTGTCCACCTCCACTGCCTTTAGACGTTTACGAGGAATGAACACTTCATTCTTCACGATATTGTGGAACAATTTATACTCATCTTCGCAAAGGAATGGTAGCCTTCCGAAAATCATTCCGTATAGCGTAACACCTAGCGACCAAACATCGATTGCGCCCGTGATTTTCGGAACGTTGCCAATTTGGTCCTCAAATTCCGACCCTGTATAGCAGAGTTCCGGTGCATAAAAAGCTGGCGTTCCAACAGTTTTGGAGAGTTCCCGGGCGTCATCGAGTTCGGTGGCATCTGTCTCCGCAACTCGCTCCTCATCACCATCCCGGATAGGTCGTCCTAGGTAGGATACACCAAAGTCGGATATTTTCACCCGGCGATCTCCTGTGACTAGTAGATTTGCTGGTTTAATGTCTCGATGTATGATACCTTGGTAGTGAAGATACTCCAGTCCGAGCACAGAATCTCTAAATGCACATCGGGCCTGGGATAGTGTCAAGCATGGGACATACATCTCATCGTCGTCGGACAGAAGTTCCGGCTCTGAAGAATGAGAGGTAAAAAGGCTTGAGACTGTACTCTGACGTCGTTCAAGTTGAGTCTCAGCCGCATATGCACCATACATGCTTCCTTCTACGGCCGCCAGAACCGTATCACGTAACCTACTATCCAGCTCATTCGCAGAGGCGAAAGATTTGCTGGTTAGTTCGGGCGTGCTGGAGCCGTCATGAATGTGAGGCGGGATCTCAGGACCCATTTCGTCATCCGATACTCCACCGTGTTCCAAACTCCACGCAGGAACACCCGAGAACTGTGGCGCAATTGACTTTCGCTTCTTACGGGAAATTTCTTTCTGTCGCCTTAACTGGTATTGCCTCTGAATCTCCTCCATGAGAAAGGGGGAGTCCGTAATTCCTTGCTTTTCGTGATCGAGCCTGAATTTATCCGTGGCCACAATATCCCGAAGGCCCTTTTTGCGCCAGACGATCTCGCCATTCTCCACATACTCTAACACAATATAAACCTTCTGCTGGTTTGGGTCGTCAATCACCTCAAGCAGACTGACAACATTCTCATGTCTGGCTTTCTTGAGAATGGCAACCTCCTTCTTGACTTTATCTTCAGGATTGCCCAGTTTACCTAACCGACGACGTTTCGAATACCTTTGGACGATTTTAATTGCTACTTTCTTTCCAGTCCTCATATGGCGGCCAAGTTTTACCTTCCCGTGCTCGCCTCGTCCCAGTTCATCGAGGATTTCGTACTCGTTAATTAGCTTGTTGCCGGTGAGCATGTCGCGATCAACCTCAACTGTGTGTGTTCTGCAAATCCATACATCAGAGATAAGCTCACTCCAGTACCGAGGGATCAAATAACAAAAAGATTTGTCACAGTAGAAGAACATTACAAAATTTCCAAGGTAGGACTCACTCTTTTGGCTCTTGAAGATGGGTGGGATGTAGGTAAGAAAACGAAGCACGGCCTTCTGCGGTTTTCGGTGGAGATGGATGAGAGGAACGAGAGGAGAAAAGGCCAGGGCTCGATATCGGAGTGTTCCCAGTGGTGCGCGAGCCTAGTACGTGAGAGCCAGAATCTCGAGTAGCCCATGATGGACTCGAGGCAGATAAGGGGTAGGGTGATGGGTAGGAGCTGCGTGAGCGGAGATGCGGTTGAGGGCGAGTTGGGTGAACTTGTGACTGAAGAACAGCGTAAGATTGGTCCGGATAGACCGGTAGGTCATTGACTGAGTGCCCAGCGCGATGCGACGGAGTGGGATGTTCCGATAGAGGGCTTAGGGGAGGATTGGATGATTCAGGGACTTTTGGAGTCGTCAACTGTGGTGCTGGAGATGTTCCAACGTAAGGGCTCGAATAGTCCGTCGCAGGTTCCAGACCAGCATGGTCTGCTAAGGAGAGTAACGAGCTTGATGAAGTGTTGGTTGACGAGCTCCGGGATGCGTTCGAAGAGTGTGGGCGAAAAGGGAACACATGAAGCCTGTGGGCTAAACCACGACGTTCCTCTAGCCGGCCATCAGGCTGAGTGCCCCTCTGGCGGCTTATCCCACCAGGCATCTGTCTTGAGTTGGCGCCACTTGTGAGGGAGAATCTCCGCGACCTCGACGTCCTACCGGAGGTATCTGAAACTTCTTCACGTTCTAAGAGCGTAGAGCTATCGAGGGATTGATGTGACCCTCGTCGACCTCGGCCGTCCGAGTTATTCGATGAGCTGACAGGCGATTTCCCTAAACGGTCCATCTTACAAACTGCTTCTAGCTTTTGTTTGTCTACCGTGCCTTTTCGATGTTTCTTTATCTTGATTGAAAAGCACCTCGTATCCTCGCTATCGTCGTCGTTCAGGAGATGTGCAGGCGATCCGAGTCACTGTTACAGGAACGACCACGGAAAGAGAGGCATGATAAAAATCACCGTTCCTGTTGAGCGAACCAGCAGACGAGTGTTAAATCCTCATCCCTTATAATTTGGTTGCTCATCCGTAACGCGATCGGAGGTTGTTCTTTTTTTTTTTTTCCTTTTTGTTTTTTGTTTTTGATGTTCTTTTTTTCGTTGCGAGGGGGTAGTAGGCCAGCTATCTAGCCCTGCAATCGAAGACCTGAAGGGGGATTCACTTGCACATTTAATAAAAGGCAGCGAGAACGAAGCAGGTTGACGGTTTGCTGGGCAGAGGTGGACTTGTGGTGGAAGGCGGAAAGTGGGGGCACGGAAATGAAATTCCTCAGCCCGGGAAGGTCAAAGTCGGCTAATAGAGAAGTTGTTAAAAAGAGACAATGTAAGTAGACAATGGGTGGGTAAGTGTTGCAGGAATGGTCGTTGATGGGACACAGACTCGCGGGCGACGAGCGAGGGAGGCAAAATAACCAAGATGGCGGGTGGGTTGTAGTGAAGCCAAAGGAACGTCGATCAATAAAAGCCGATAGGAAGGAGAGATTAGAAGACGAAGAAGGATTGAGAAATATATCCTGTTTGATAGCAAAAGGGAATGCTATTTAATTGCTGAGCTTCCGGGGAGGCAGAGGAAATGGGAGGGGGAGGGAGGTTTGATGGAGAGCAAAGACTTTGATTGATTGAAGGTTGATTGAGGTTTGATGGACGACGACGACGACGACGGATGCTGGGGCGGCTTGAGGATCTGGCGGGTCGGGCGATGTCTGGTTGGTCAGTATTCTGTACGCGTATCGGTCACGTAAACAATGGGACGGTATGGAGCGGTAAGGGTGGGTATGTAATAAGGGGTAATGTAATGTATGTAAAACCGTTGTATCTGTATCAAGTTTCTGGACTGCACTATTTTTTTGTCTTGCTGGATTGGATTGGCGATGGGAGCTACTTGGACTCATAGGATGATAGGAGGGGGGAATTCCATATTGTCCAGGCCCTAGGCCCGGTACTAGGCGAGGTCGAACTGACTACGGAGTAGCTTGCTGAAAAGGGCCGGTTCCTGCTGCAAGTCGTGGCTTTGACCCTTCACTAGTTTTACTGAGCCCTTGTGAGATGGGGCAAAGCAAGCCTTTCCCAAGGTAATGTACATGTACATTACATACGTTACATGTACTCTGTACGCAGCGTACAGTACGGAGCACATACCTCGGGAACAGATTGGAGCGGCGTTGCGGTTGAGCAACCCACAGACCCTCTTCGTACTGCTCTTACCGTACACTAGTAAGAGCCGCCCTGCTTAAGGCCTCAGCTCTCGGCTGGATTATTCGCCGCTTACATAACTATACAGTAGTTACTCTTGGAGGATAACGTTGTTGTGTTGTGTTGTAATCTAACTACGCGAGTTACACTAAATGGATAGGTTGGGGTGGCACGTGACTAGGGTAGGTGTAGTAATCACCAACACCCCCCCTTGCTACACCGTGGCCTATAATAAGCCGCCACCCGGGGCCTCCCTCATCCTCAAATCTTTCAAAAATGCAATAATAATTAATTACATGAATCAGACCCTGATTTCCTCATTAGAAAAGATGTCTGTACAGCAATAATCATAAAAATCAAGAAATATATATAAAATTCATTGATTTACTGTATTATTATTATTATTTAATTATTTCTTTCTGATCTCTTTTAAATCAATTCTTTTAACAAAATCTTCAAATGCAGGCTTCATCAGTGACTTGATAAGTCTGTCAGCTATATTCACTGTAGAATTAACATATTTCATCATGATTTTCCCTTTTTCAATCAAATTATAAAGAATATGATATCTAATCTTAATGTGATGTGATCTTCATGTTAAGAATTCTTTCTTTGCTAGATCAATTGCTCTCTTATTATCAACTTATAGATGTAAGCATATTTTCACTTTTTCATCATTCATTAACTCAGTATTATATAACATATCATTCAATCAGATTATCTTATAAGCTGTCTTACTAGCTGCAATATATTCAGCTTCTGTGATTAATTTGATAATAGATGTCTGTCTCTGTAACTACTATGAGATCAGTGACCTGTTAATCAATATAACATAGCTAATAGTTAATTTATATTAAGAATCTGCCTCTGTTCAGTTCAAATCACAGTATATCACAGAACTCAGATCATCTTCTATCTTCTTCTTATACAATATATCATGATTTTTCATCTTCTTAATATAATATAGAACATGCTTCAACACTGTTCAACATACTTTATATGAATATAAGTTAAAATATAAGAGATAGTTAACTGCAAATATCAGATCTGATCAGCTGCTTGAGATTAAATACTGTAATAATCTCAATTCTTAATAATATCTTGTAGCTGTAAAGTTATCATTCAATTCACTATTCTCATCAGATGAAAATTTCAGTTGTATATCTGTTATTATAGAAGTCTTCACAGAATTCATCTTATTTATGCTGAAATCTTCAAGAATCTTCTTAATATAATAACTCTGTGTAACTGCTAGATCATTATTTCTCTGATATTTAATCTTTATTTCAAGATATGACTTAGTCTCTTTAATATTCTTTGTCTCAAATCTCTTTACAATCTCTCTTAATACTCAGTCTAATTACTGTTCTTGAGATTCTGTCACTCAACAATCATTGATATGTAATATCAGATAGATCTTGTGAACAGAGTAATATAGAAATTCACTGTTATAAAATGATATCTTGAATCTTAATATGATGAGATGTTTTATTACTAGAAAATACTATACTCTTATAACTTACTTCATTTTATATAGACTCTGATAAAGTAGTCTCATCAAGTTCTCTCTGTCATACTTAATATCTGTGAGTAGTTATATATAGATTATCTCATTCTGTGATAGTATATTATTCAAAAATGTAAATACATAGTCAATTAATTTAATCTTTCATTCTTTAGTAGTTGATATAATGAATAGACTATGTGATGTAGACTCTGATATTACTGCAGTATACAATTTTATATAATGAATACTCTGCTATTATAAGAACTCTCTAATCACTCAGTAAGCTCTAAAGTGAATAATTTCTCTCTTATTATTGAATTTTCAATTATATACTCATTTATCTGTAAGAATATTCATTTTCAGAGTCTTCTCAATAATAATATATATCTTCTTCTATTCAAATATCTTAATCTTCTTTTTTATTATCTTATATTAATAGTCTCAGTCTGAGCTTCTTTTGACTTCTATCAGTGTAGTTAATTAATCTGTCAGAATACTTAGAACAGAATTATTCTTATTAATAAGATCTTCAGACTCTTTATTCATAACAAGCTATATATAAGAATAAGTGCTCGCAGGTGATTATTCAGGTGTTTGCAGCTTGGCATGATATGTACTGTTAACTACTAGAAGTGTTCACAGTAGAAAGATAAATGTAGAGGTCAAGTGTATAATAGTATTCAAGCTGAGTTATGAATAGTATTCACAAACTCCAGTCTATATAGTTGTGTGTAGTCAAGGGCCGCTAGCTCTATTGATTACATGAGAGATAGAAATAGAGATAAAGAATTCATAAGAAGCAGAATTTCTTACATACCTCTCTCTCTCTAAGGCTTTGTTCATGAAGCCTTTCACTGAGTGACTTCATAGTCAGCTCAGCACTGCAGTGATACTCACTAAAAACCCTTCATATCTGTAAAAAACCTCAGTGAGGAAAAATCCCTTGTTATTATAAAGAGAAAAGAGTCTGTCACTCAGTTTCTTGTTCTGTGAGATTCTTTATGATCTACAGATTCTTCTCTGACTATCATGCAGATTTATCTCATATCTTTCATACAGAAGAGTTTCAGTTGACTCTTAATCATTTTCACAAGATTCTTGTGTGATCATCATACAGATTCATCTCACAGATGAATCACTCTCTATAAGATTACTCTCATCAAAGAGAAATATTCATAAGTTGATCTTTCATTCATTCTTATAAATCATTGCTCTTTGACACTGTAGAATTGTGAGGAATTTTTCATTCTTTCATTAACTCTGTAGAATTGTAGAATCAAGATATTCACAGTCTGTAATCACTCTTTATAGTTATATAGAAAGATTCAGACCTGTGATTCACAATCACTTTTATTTACTAGAGTGATCTGACTGTTCTGCAGAATTACTCACAGTGTAAGTAAACCTCTCTAGAGTAGTATAAATATCTCAGATCTGTCTGTAGAATCTTATCTTCTTTTTTCTTTTTCTATAACAGCTTTCATCTTTATAAACTGTGAGTATTCTCATTCATTCATGAAGTGTTTTTACTCAGATAACAGAGAGAGAGTGTTTCTGACAATGTCTGTATATTGATTCAAGAACTTCTCAAGAATAAAAATTTTTTTAATTTCAATATCTTTATAAACAATGTCTGGCTGTCACTGAGCTTCTTATGAGTGTTCTCACATCTTCTTCAGTTGCTTTTTATCAGCTGATGAAGCAGGGACACTGCTGTTCATAACTGTATCTTCACTCTTCTCAGCCCTGCCACTGCATCTGATCTTTGAGCCAGCAGCTCATTTCATTCCTTCCTCAGGCCAGTTCCTGACTTCAAGCAGTGCAGTTCTTCTCTTTACTGTAAGTCTTCTCATAAGTAATTTCTTACAGACTCTAGCTAATAGTTCTTGTAAAGCTCTCAGTGTTGTCAGTGTCTTCTGCAGCTCTGCAGACCTATGATCATTCTCTCTCTGCCTGCACAATCTCTGACCAGATATATGCAAATATACCTAGGTTCTCTATCAATGATTCTCACACTGCAGCGCATTTCTGCAATCTCATTGTCAATGAGAGATGAGTTCTCAGATACTTATAAAATCTGAGTAGTCAAGACAATGTGAATATCATGAATTTGTGATGAGAGTTAATCTGAGCAGATGAGCTCTCTCTTCACATTCTTATTGTTTCTGAGCTGAATACTCCAGCATAACTAAGAGAGTGAACACAGCTTCATAAGAGATATCTGGTTATATATACAGATGATCAGTCTTCAAGACTCTGCTACAACTGCATGCACTCTGATGTCTGACTTCTCTGAAGTCTGTGCATTTCTGACAGTCTTCATATCAAATGTAATAATTGTCTGTATCACAGACATGATACTCTCTGCTTCTTTGAAGAGAAAAATTAATAGTTGTGAGAGAATTGAGTGTCATAAGTGTTAATAGTATAAGTGTGGATTTTCTTTATTTTTTCTTTATTAGTCTCTAAATTGCATTTACAGCCCTGTTTATTTTCTTATTTTTTAGCTTTAATAAGAACATGTTTTCTTCTTTTCTTGCATACACTGCAGACTGTTCATCTCAGTAGAAACTCATCATCTTATAGACTAGAATTTGTAAATGACAGTGTTAATATCTTTATTATAATCAGATTCTTAGTGAAGATTATATCATTCTGACTTATCAGAATTCACAGTATGAAAGTCATGTCTCAGCTTCTGCAGATATCTTATCTGTCTGAATGATTCTTAAGTGAACTCATTCATCTTGTCAGAATACTCTTATCACTGAATTTTGAATCAGAGCTTATAATCTCACTTCTCTGAGTTAATAATTTCTTTAATCTGATATTCTCTTTCACTCTCTAGTGCTTTATAAATAGAGTGATGAGTCACAGGATTCTCTTCTGAGAATTCCTTATATTTACAGAGTAAAGAGACATGAAAAACATTGTACATCTGTAACTCAAGTGACAGTTTCAATCTGTAGAACTGTGAGTTAACTTTCTTCATAATCTTACAAGACTCTGTCTGCAAGAGATTCAGCTTCTTACTAGATCTCTATATAATGATGTTTTCTAGACTCAGTCAGACTCTATCATCTTTCTTGAAACTCTTTATAATATGCTTAAAGTCATAGTATCTCTTCTGATACTCTTGAGTCTTTCTCAAGAATTTGCAGGCTTTCTCCCAGATCTCCTGAATTCTCTCAGCCTGTTTACAGGCATTATCACACTCTATAGTGTACTCTTATGAGTTCATCAAGATCATCTGTGAATGAGTCTCAGTGAGCATCTCAAAGAGAATTTTACC
The DNA here is from genome assembly GCF_000003855.2 of Blastomyces gilchristii SLH14081. Lineage (NCBI taxonomy): Eukaryota > Fungi > Ascomycota > Eurotiomycetes > Onygenales > Ajellomycetaceae > Blastomyces > Blastomyces gilchristii. The sequence continues at coordinate 5,422,261 of NW_003101680.1, forward strand.
TGTGCTGACATGCTTTGAGTTATTGTACACAAACTCTGTGAGTGATAATCAATACACTCAGTCATTCTGATTATAATTGACAAAGCACTGCAGATACTATTTCAATATACTTATCAGGTATTCTATCTGATCATCTGTCTGTTGATGAAAAGCTGTGCTTAGATCTTATAAAATCTTCAGTATAGTTATCAGATCAGATCAGAACTCTTCTGCAAAGATTGATTCTCTGTCTGAGATAATGTTTGTAGATAACTCATGCAATCAGATCACATCACAGATGAAGATATGAGTTAAATTCTTTGACTTCAAGTTCTTGCAGATGAATATAAAGTGTGTTATCTTGATAAAGTGATTCACTATCATCAGCACACTGTCAAAGCAGGCATCATATATGTTCTTGCTTTCAGAGAGACTTATAAGAGCATTTATTCCTAGCTGTTCTCAAGGTTTCTGCAGAATGAGTAGAGAAGTAAGTTCTTTATATAGTCTGAACTGCATTATCTGCAAATCCTGATAAATAGTATAAGAATTTACTATCTTCTTCACAAGTTCTCACATCTTCAGTCAGAAGTATTTCCTTATAAGCAGCTCATGAGTTCTAGTATCTATAAAATAATCTGCTAGAGAAGAGTTATAATACCTTTTAATAAGTTCTATATATAGAAACTCATTCACAGGCACATAAATCCAGCCCTCTCTTCATAAGAGATTATTTAAGTCTCTTCAATTCTTTGTTTCTGCAGGATTGATCTCTGCTGTAAGCAGTTTCTGAATATACTGAGCATATTCATTCTTCAGTTGCAGTTCAGACAATCTGAATAGAAGATTTTATGAAGACTTGTACTCTGTTTCTTCTTACATCAGATCTTCTGCAGCACTTCTCAAAGTCTGCAAACTCTTCAGATTATAGATACTCTCTTCAAGGATTCTCATGAAGATTCTCAGAGTGTTGACTCTCAGTGTCATAGAGAGTAGTTGTACAGACTTCTTTTCTCTCTTTTCTCTCTTCTCTTACAGAGAATTGAGAGACTCTTCAGTTAATCTCTTTATAACACTCAGTCTGAGCATCTTACAAAGCTTTTCTGTCTTCTCTAGTCTCTCTGTGTCTGTCACTCTGATCTTCTTAATATAGTCTGATCTGTGAGAGAATCTGTCTGCTGAGTTCTTAGTTCTCTTGATATATTCTATCTTAAATCAGAACTCACTCAGTCTCTGAGCTCAGTGAATCTACTGCTATGAGAGTTTCTTGATTGAAATAAACTGTCATAAGCTGTTATAATTAGTTCTAATAGTAATCACTGTCATGAGGCTCTCAAAGTAGTGACATCAGTGATAGAAGAATTTCACTATTATAAGAAGCTTCTGATCATGAATGCTATAGTTGATCTCTGTAAGTTGCATCTTTCATGAGAAAAAGATCACTGAAACTCAGTTCTCATTTGACTGTAGTTGCAAGACTATTTCTGAAATCACAAAGAAGAAGACATCTATCTTCAATCTGATTAAAAGCAAGAGATTAAAGTGGAACAGCATCACTGTATCTGTGAATATCTGTTTCAATCTTGCAAAGACTCTGTAAGCTTCTGAGATAAGAAAGTTCTTACAGTTCTTTCTTCTTAACAATCTTTTCATTCTCTATTTACAGAATAACTTTTTCTTATTTTCACTCTTCAGTATGTCTGTAAGAGTTAAGAAGATTCTTATAAATACAAAGATAAATCATCTATAGAAATTCATAAAGCTCAGAAAGATCTGAATCTCATGAATACTAGTTAGCTTCAGTCATGATAGAATAGTCTCAATCTATGAAGATTTCATCTGAATATCATCTGCAGTGATTATATATTCTAGGAAATTAATCTGACAGACACTGAAGTTGCACTTTATAAGCTTAATATACAGTTCTGTCTCATCTAAGGCCTTTAACACACTTCACACATGCTCAGTGTGTTCTTCCTTCTTCATGAAGTACATCATCACATCATTCAGATATATTATCACAAAGACATTCAGATATATGTGAAGTGTTTTATTAATGAAAGACTGAAATACTGTGAGAGTATTAGTCAGATCAAAAGACATCACTAGATATTCAAACAATCTCAGTGCAGTTCTAAAGACAGTCTTTCATTCATTCTCAGACTGTATTCACAGCTGTGTATATATATTAATTATATTCAGTTGTGTGAATATGACAGCTTCTGTGAGACAGTTGATTACATTCTTAATCAGAGACAGAGAATAGCAGCTCTTTGTTATCTTGAAGTTCAGATTGCAGTAGTCTACACACAATCTGAGATCTTCATTCTTCTTCTTCACAAATATCACAGAGGCTCCTGCAGAGGCCTGTGAAGATCAGATGAAGTCATTCTTCAGATTCTTCTTCACATAGGTCTGCAAGACCTCTGTCTCATGATGAGAGAGCTTATAGATTAATTCTCAGAAGGGTTTCTATTCTTCTATCAAATCTATTATCAGATTCTTCTCACAGTGAGGAGAAAGCTCAGCTGCCTTAGCTGAGCTGAACATCTCTGCAAGATCTCAGTATTTCTCTGATATCTGAAGCTCAGTTTCCATGATCATGAGATTCTCAGACACTTGTAAAGTCATCATATAGATGAGCTTATCTTCTCTAATTAACTCTACAGCATCAACTGCTTCTATCTCTGTGAGTGAGTCTGTCAACACTGATTGAAAGTATAAATCTGACTCACAGACAGCTATGTGCAGATTGTATCTTTGAAGTTATATAAGTCTCAAATACATGTCATCTGTGATATCTGTGATAATCACAGTTTTCACAAATCTTCTCCAGATTTCAGAGAGATCTTGTAATTCAAAGATGACTTTTATAAGTCTCTCAGTTCTCAGATCTGAGTTCTCATGCTCTGCTTATTATAAGAGCAGGTTCTCAGTCTTCATCTTTTAGCTCATTCACTTTGTGAGCTTTAGAGACATCACAGTGACCTGAGATCCTGAGTTCATTAATACTTTTCATGCTTGCAGAGCAGCAGTATCACAGCACAGTCTCTCTCTACAAGCAAGTATTTTTATTGAGAGAGCAACAGATTCAGGTGTCAGCTTCAAGACTCTTAAGAAGGCTGTTACTGACTCTGTTCATAACTTCTCAAATTTCTATTTTGATTTGTTCAGACAGTTTGTGTGAAGATGTTCTGATTTAGAATAGATGAAGCAGAGTCTCTTTTTCTTGATCTTTCTATTATGCACTCTGTTCACAGAAGCTTGTGAAGCTCTCTCTCTCTGCTCAGCAGTCAGATGTGAATCTCTCTGTGTCTTATCATCTTTTTCTAACAAATCTGTCCTCTGTTGTTCTGATTCTCACAGAGCTGATCAATGATTCACTCTCTGCAGGTCTGTGACTCTCACAGTGATCTGTAAGTGATGAATAAGAGTCATCAGTTTCTTCAGAGTCAAGAGCTTAGAGCCTTACTCAATAAGCTTATTCTGCATGTCTTTATTCAGTCTCTTCATGAATATCATTATTCAGATCTTGTTTCAGAGTCCTGTTTTCACAGATCTCAATTCATATCACAATTTCATGAAGCACTGTGAGTAGTCTTTATCAGATTTCTCACCTCTTTTTCTAATGTTGATGATCACAGTCCAGGTGTTCTCTGTTCAGCTTGTGAAGTTTCTCAACTTGTTCTCTAGATAGGTCTTGAGAATAGATTATTAAGATCTCTCATAATCATTCTCTAGATGATTCAACCAGTTCTTGGCTTCAGTGTAATAGAAGTCTGTCATTGTGTAGATAACAGCTTCTTCATCTTTCATGTCACACAGCTGAGCTTGTGAGTCAATTTCAAATGCAAACTTGCAAAAGCTTTTATAGATTGTGATTTGATAGATAGCCTTAAGTGGTCACAGCTTGAGAAAGTTTCTTTTCAGTTTGTAGATATCTCTGAAGATCATGTCTAGAGACTTGATTCAAGAATGTTTGTAAGCAGTAAGCATTTCTTGTAGAAAAATAGCTTGATCTCATGAGAGATGCTCAAGAATGTTCTTCACTGAGATTGATTCATTCATGAGTTCAGAGAGTTTCTCTATCACAGATGCAGAGAATGATGTTCTGTGAGTGATTGATAAGTTCTCTGAGACTTCTTCCACAGAGATTATTCATGATTCAGATGACTGCTCCTGAGTGCCTGTAGTAGGGTTTGCAGAGGTTGAAGCATGCAAGTTTCTAGTTCTTTCAGTCATAATGAGCAGTTGCTGACTGACTGAGCTTGAAATGTAAGAATAAGTACTCACAGGTGATTATTCAGGTGTTTGCAGCTTGATGTGATATGTACTGTTAACTACTAGAAGTGTTCACAGTAGAAAGATAAATGTAGAGATCAAGTGTATAATAGTATTCAAGCTGAGTTGTGAATAGTATTCACGAACTCCAGTTTATATAGTTGTATGTAGTCAAGGGCCGCTAGCCCTATTGATTACGCGAGAGATAGGAATAGGGGTAAAGAATTCGCGAGGAGCGGGATTTCTTACACTATATCTTATTATCTAGAAGATAGATTGAATTAATTACACTCTCTAAGTTCTTATTAATAATTATCTTCAAAATATCTAACTTTTTCTTCATTAAATGTTATAGTAAGTAGTGCTGTTATCTCTCTCTGACATTTAGAATATTCAATTCATTAGACAATTCATTGAATTCTCTCACTGTATTTACAGATGTATTTACACTCATATTAAGAGCTTTATTAAATATAATATCTTATACAATCTCAAGATAATATGCAACAGGATTTCACACACAATATTAATATAATTCTTGATATTCAATCAGTTATTATTCCCTGTTATCAGTTCTATCTGTGAGCTTATTTAACACTTTCAAATTCTTCTTATAGATCTTGCATCTTTATCTCTATATTCAATGAATAAAAGATTGCATCTCAGTTCACACTTTAAAAGATATAAGTAATCTTTCTTTCTTACATTTAAATATCTTTATTAATATTAAGAATATATTAATTATTATAATTACAGCTTGTATTACTTTATCTTAAAGTTCTCTTTCTAATTCACTATTAAATAGTAGACTTTGTGTCTTTTCTATAACTATTCAATTCACATATTTCACTGAGTTATTTGATTGTGATGTGTCAGATATAGTCATTTCATATACTATTTCTTTACTCTGATAGTAGATTTTAAGTTCTTGACTTTTAAACTCTTCTTTATCATCTTAGTGTAGAATTTCAACTTAATATTATATAGTTATCTTAATATCTATGATGAAATTCATTAATCTTATAGTAAATTCTTTCTTTCTTATTATAAGAATTACTTATCTATAACAGATTGTATTATTTATTATACTTAATTAGTAGCTTATACTCTCTCTAGTGAGAGTATCATTTCTATTGAAAAGTGTTTTTTCACTCTCTATCAGATCAATGAAGAATCTCATTATCAGTTTAATAGCTTATATTATAAATATAAAGATTGAATATATCATTTTTATCTATACACAGATCTTACAGAATGATAAAGCTCTGTCACTTTTTATTCTTATTTCTAGTTATGAATCTGCTATTATTTTTATAATATTCATAGAATTTAAATATTCTAGCTTTTAATATTATTGTATTATTATAAGTTCTATAATCTTTATATCATTTCTTTTAAATAATGTTAATATTGTGTTATCTTTCATCTGTAATATATTCACAGATTTAAAATTATTATTAAGTATAGTAAATCAGATTAAGTCTCTGTATATAATCAGTCTTTTCATCTCATAGATATTATTCTTATTTAATCTTACTGTAAATAAGAATATATGATTAGAAGATATAATTAATATAGTATAATTATTCTTATATATTAACTGCTTATAGATATAACTCTGATATATAAGCTTATTTATACTCATAAGATTCACTTCTAACTTCAGAATATAGTAGATATTATTTAACAGTATATCTATCTCTTTCACTGAAATCTTTATATCTTCTATAGCTGTAGCAGAGATTATTATTCTGTCTATTATTTTCAATATTACTTTCATCTTCTAAGATTTTATTATAATAAGATCTCTGTGAGATATGATATAAGTACTTAATTTAGAGTCTAGAATTCAGATATCTTTTTCTATCTAATTACTTATATAGATCTTTTCTTTGATATAAAATACTTACTTTATAATATTATAAATAGAAGCAGTATCTGTATTCTCTACATTCTTATCTTTATTCTTATTTCTATTTATATTAAAGTTTAAAGAACATTTCTCAGAGTATTTCTTTTAATAGTCAGTCTGAATATAATTAATCTTTTAATAATAATAACAGATTCTTATATTATTATCTCTACATTCAGATTTGAATTTAGTATTCTTATTCTTATTATTATCTTTGTTCTTATCTTTCTTATTCTTGTCTTAAGTATTATTCACAGGATTTTTCATGAATTCAGTACTACTATTTTTCACAGTAGAAAGATATAGAAGTATATTATAGTATAATCTTATAAAGTTTTCTTCTAAAAATCTTAAATTATTCTTATTAATCTAGTTCATTCTATTCTTTATAAAGAATACTTAATCTCTATTAACTTCTATCAGTAATCTATTAAAAAATATAACATCTTTAATTTTATATCTTAGATAGATATAATTAGTTCTGATAATAATTAATTATTTAATAAAAGCTCTATCAGATTCTTTACTTTTAAAGATTATTTTAATAAGCTCTTTAAATAAATAAGTTTTATATATAGTAGATCTCTTAGAAAAGTTATTCTCTATAATAGTTTATAGAGTATAAGCTGATAATTTAAACTTTTTAAGTATAGTAAAATAAGTCTTGATCTGTGAGATAATTACAGATTATATATAATTATATAATCAAAGATTATATTCTTTTCAGAAATATTATATATTTATAATAATATTCTTATCAAGATTATTATCTTTAAGAATATTATCAGTTTCAGACTATTTTATAGTTAAAAGAATTTTCTCTCTTTATATTAAGTAGTTAATAAATTCAGTGAGAACTATTAATTTTTTAATAAGTCTTACTTAGCTTCTGAATTCTTTAAAAACTTTTATTATAATAGATATCTTCTCTTTTTATTGAAGATATTCTATTAGATCTGTTCTTATCTTATTATTTACAGAGTTATCTCTACTAATCTTCATTCACTTAATCTCATACTGAAGTCTTGTAATTTTAAGTCTTATATAAGTCTTCTCACTTACTGAGCTATTATTATTTCAGTTACTTAAGTCTTCTATATTATCTAATATCTCATTAATATCTTTAACTGAGTTTTTATATATATTGAACTTATCAGACTATTCTTTTATAATAATTTCATTTAGCTTAAATATCTCTGAAGTCATCTTCTGATTTATTATTAATATTAACAGTGATCTGTGATCTTGTATTTACTACTCTGACATTTTCTCATTTCTTCATCTTGAAGATATATATTCTCTTATTAAGTCAGACATTTCTCTGAATCTTAGATTAATCATGAGTTCAATTAATTAATAAAAAACATCTAGACACATGTAATGATATGTGAAGATGTAGTTAGCACATTATTACAGTTATTCATTGCTTGCAAAAGAGCTTCATAACCTCTTGAAGGATAACATTGTTGTGTTATGTTGTAATCTAACTACGCGAGTTACACTAAATGGATAGGTTGGGGTGGCACGTGACTAGGGTAGGTGTAGTAATCACCAACAGTTACATCATAACTAGTTAACTAGTTATGTAAAGAATATATTTTTTCTGTGGTTATAATCATGGTCACCACGGGCTAATAATCTTGTTAATCACTATTATTATTTGTCGGAAGCCAATATCCTCTCCAAGCTTAAACAACCCCGGGCCATGTTTACCAATTTTTTATGAGTGAAAGACCACTGTTACAACAAAGCTTGTTTGGCCCGCCATTCTTTACAAGCGCACACGCGATGGCCCCCTGTCCAGCGCCGTCTTGTTGTCCGGTTTCTGGTAGCTGTAAGACGGGCTGGGCACAGTCCAAGCAAGCACTGACCATGGTAACAGCGCGTGCTGAATTTGTTTTTCCTGGGCCCTGCCGACAGTGCCTGGGCTTTTCGAAAAAAGTTGGCAGCGATATGCGAGTGCTAACTGGGCTTGGGAGGGGGGGGTTAATAGTCCGGCTCGTCCTTTTTTTGCTTCTCTCTTCCCGTGAAACACGAGGTTCACTCGCAAAGAGAAACTGCAAAATGTGTGAACAATCGAGGTTGGGCATTTTGCACAGCAGGGGGCACTCCATGAAACAGGGCATCGCAGGCCTTTCTCTCTGAATGATGAAGCCAGGGGGAGAACGATGGTTCGATGAGTTGCGCAAAAATAAAGCCGCCTAGCAAGGGTCAGGGGTCAGGAAGGATGTTTTGCATAAATAATTGGGGTTGGCGCCGATATCTGTCTCTCAAAACCCCTGTCCGAGCGAAATTGGTAGTTTCTGCCGCGCTTTGCCCCGTCCACAAGGCAGGGGAGAGAAGATGTGAGTAATTACAGCCGCCGTTCGGTTTTGCGATGCCTGGGTCATAAAAACAGATGCTGCCAATCATGGTGTGTACGCTGGTACCCAACGATGGGCCACCATAAGCGTACAAAAAGTTGCTAGACTTCTTGCTTCTTCTACTAACTATCTCTATCTCTCTACCGATTCGTTCGTTTTCCTTTTCAATTTTGAAGCCACCAGTCATTCCTTACGTTAATGTCGCAGAGGCGAACATCTTCCTTAACTACGGAGTACATTAATTACATATACTTGCAGCTTCCAGATGGTAGACAGACAGACGCAAAGCCGTCAGACCTTCAGGCTACTTACAACTCCTCCCTGAGTGAGTACATATTTTACCGCGCCTCGTGACGCGTAATGCACAAAACGCATAACCCCTCCTCTCTCTCTCTCAAAAAAAAAAAAAAAAAAAAAAAAAAAAAGGCACTCTGTAGGGCACTGGGGTAAACGAGCTCAATCACCACTAGCATATACTTAAGAGGCTGAACCATTCCATTCAACACACTCGCTTTTTCAGCAGAATGATCCATGCTCCTCCTTAATCCTTTTCCACCTCCTTAGGCCATGCCATGCCTTCCCACCTTTTCATCCAGCCCCTTGACCAACACTGATATATTGAACCCAAGCCGACCCTCCGTGCTTAGAATAGTGATAAGGAGGAGAAGAGCCCCTAGCTGATCATTTGGACTTCCTAAAGAGTGATTTAGAGAATGAGGAGGAATCTTAGCCAGGAATCTGTTAAGGCTGGCTGTTGCAGCTAAAATTTTCGGGTGGCTGGGACCGAGTTTTTGGCGTCGAAGCTGAACACACTTTTGAAGAAGCTATAGGGACCTCTACATGTTGGCCCTGCTTCCTCAAAGTGCGTGAGAGATTCTGCATACCTTCCAGTGTGTTGGGATGATCAACTCCCAGCACCCTCTCTCTGATTGTCAGTGCCTGTCGATGCATGGCCTCAGCCACATCATATTTCCCTTGACTATAAAGCACCAAGCCCAGACTGTTGATGCTTGCCAGTGTTTTAAGGATGATTGACCCCCAGCACTTTCTTACCGATTGTCAGTGTCTGTCGATGCATCGCGTCAGCCTCATTGACCCTCCCTTGACGACAGTGAAACACCACACCAACAATATCCATAAAGTTGAGTGTCTTCTTGTTTTCTGGGCTGAGTGCTTTCAATGTCTCCATCGCCTGAACTCCCATTTCCACTGCCTCTATCAAGTTGCCTTGCGAAACGGCAAACTATTCTGCATGGCCCAGCAAAAGTGCCCACTCTCGTTTTGAATCTTCTGCGTCTGGCTGTTGTCATATTGCTACCTGTGCATGTGGGAAAAGCTATTGACACTTTTCCCAGTTCTCATGTCCTTCTGGGGGAAATTCCCTAGAGAGATTCCTAATGAACTGCTGCTTCCACTGTTTGAGCTGTCATGACAACCTTGAGCCATTTCTGCATGGTGAGCTGCACTAGCCTATGCATCTCAAAGCTCGCTCCAGCCGCATTGACAGAGATGAACAAGTGGTTCCTTAATGCAATGATATCATCCTCAACGTATTCTTCACATCATCATGGCTTGTACTTCCCCTTGAACCGGCCATATTCTTGAATTGGTTGTCATCCTCCAGGCTTCCCTCCAGGTTCTCATTGCTATTTCCACTCTTGCTTTGATCCCGGGGCAGGTATTCAACTATTTTCTTGTCAGTCAAAGAAGCTCATTAGTGATAAGAGCTCCGCGGCACTAAGCCATGTTTGTCATATATAATCAAATGATATTAACCAAGTACTGATGATTGAATTTTTCGCCTCCCAGTCTCAACAGAGGCGTCCTTATTCATGATCAAGAAGACTCAACTTTATGTCATCATCCTCTTGAAACTTTTCAAGGTGCCGCTTCACCGAAAAACGTGGCGCCCTTTGATTGATATAGGCGGCTGCTTATACAATAGCAAGTGGTATAAGCTCAAGTTCTATCACAAGCTCTCTAATGTCTCCGCTATCTACTACAGGTCCCAGTTTCGTCCTCAAGAGTTTCAGCGCTTGCGAATCATCCCTCGGCTCGACATTGATAATATTCTGGTCTTCTGTGTTCTTCCCAGCATGCCTTGGTCCCTCGTTGTCATGATAATAGAAACTGTGTGGAGTCGGAGGGAGATATTCCATGAGAGGCTTTCTGCTGATCTGGCTTTCCAGCTGATCTTGACCTGTGTGTGGAGCTTCATGGAGGAAACTGCCATCATTCAAATTATCAAATACAATGATCTGTTTCCTTTTTTCCTCATCCTGTAACCAGTCATAAAAGGGTTCGAAGATGTTTATCTTGGGGCTCTTTCGATTCCGGATTTTGGCGCGATCGGCGATTTCCCGATAGCTCTGCTTGAAACAGGCTGTGTTGCTGGTATGGATCCAGAAGACCCATGTCTCAGGAGGTGATTGATCTCTGACCCGGTAACAGTATTGAATGAAGAGTTGTGACTTTCTTTTGACCTGTTAGCAGTGGACAAGCTGTCAGAGAGATAACAACCCACTCAACACTACTCAAACCAACCAGTGCTATTATTGATGCTGGTCGGGAGCACTTCTCCTGCATCTGATCGAGCACTGTCCCGCGATCGATAAACCCTGGGTCGCGGCGAAATGGGACGGTGGATAAGGGGCTTGGTGGGGTTTTGGGCTGCCCTAGGAACGGGGCAACCATCGGTCAGCATTGGCAAGCCTGGGCCGCAGTCACAGCACTTGCTTACCTGGAGGAAGGAAATAATTGGCAGCCGCTGGTCTATTGTTGATCCCAACTGGAAGCCCGGCGTTTGCATCGAGCGAAGGATATTACAGAAGTCATGGCAACACTGCTATTCTTTCTAATTCTGCTGTTAGGGCTCAACATAGAAGTAGAGTCAATTTTGAAAATGTTCCCATTGAGCGGGGTTAAAACTTGACGTCCTATGAGTCTGCAATTGATTGGCGTTTCTTCCCTGCCTCATGCGCCCATGGCCCTGCAAAATCTTCATTTCAATCACCAATCTTCCACTGCTCTGCATCAGGCTGAGTAGCTTTTACATACCAATTTGGAATGCTTTCGATCCTTCAATCATCACAAACTAAAATGGCGGATCCTCTAACTTTTACAGCAAGCATCTCTGCTGTCCTGTCACTGTTCCTGCCTTACATGCCATCCGGCTTCTTCTGGATGACCCGCAAAGCATCAAGGAAGTTGCTGGATGAGCTACGAGTGAAAGTCCAGGAGGACGCCCTTGTGAAAGGCGTAGCGGAGAAGCAGAGCCGTTCAACCCATGGGGTATTTATTTGGCAATCAAAATTCTGGCTTCCGGATTGGTGTCAGTAACGGGCCGGCCCCATCAGTGGGATTAGCTTTGGAGCAAAATGAGCCCTGGCCCTAATCCGCACGGTGGTCCAGGGCAAGGCATCAGAGTGTAAACATCCGGCCAGACTGAAGTATCTTCCTCAATGGTGATCCGTTCTCCTCTTTCAGCAAGCATCCGCTGAGTCACGCACGGATGAAGCACTTCTTTTATCCGAGTTTGTTCATGTGCCTGAGTTTTTTACCCACACGAAACAGGCCCTCCCATGTAATGAGCTACTTCTCCACAGAATGCCAGCCAATATCAGTATTATCAAACCGCCGGGTAAAGTCCCGCTGGGAACGCCCGTTTACTGATACCACCATGGCTGTGTCGTCCAATTCAACCCGCCGCTTGCGCGGGAATTTCTAGCAGAAAAGCTTTTCCAACTTGAGCTGCAGAAATAGCCGCAAATAAGAGCATCACTGTTTGCCTGGTTTGCATAAAATGCTCGAGCCACTCCTCTAACCTGACGCCTCATCTTATCCACACCCACCTCGACTTCAACGGAGTGGAGTGGTCTACCCTACCACTGCAAAACTTCGGGGGAGAATAGTACGAACTAAACAATGTACTATCCATGGGCGGGGAATCTACGCACAGTATGCAAAACGTGCTATGTAAAACATAATTATAATTTGCAGTAGAATGAAATTAGCAAGCTGGCTTGTGGAAAAACACCCCCGATTTATTATCAAGCCGCGTATCATACTGTCTGGTTCCCGATATGTTATTTATGTTGGCGGAAGGTGTACTCCGTATGCATGTATACTGTTCGGGGCGAACCAAATGAGTTCAGCGAGCAATATCGGCTGCGCAGTCGCATCGACCTTCATATTTCCATCTAACGACGGTCCTTGGAGGCATCCTGCTTCCAAAGATGATAATTGGATGGTCCAGAGGCAGGTTTTGTAGTTATGTATCTTAGCTTACATACCTAGGTAGGTTGTTCTCGGGGAAAGTTTACCGCCTCAGCCGCGCGGAAATTGGAGTGAGGTGGGGGGGTGGCTTTCAAGCCTTTCCAACATTGTATGTATGTCATTGTCAACGGATAAAAGAGCCGTCATAGATTTCTTTGACAGCCAGGGGGTTGGAAGTCTATTTGTTCCCGGCCCGGGAAGGTTTGTGCACTCGGGTTGGTCTGGCATGTTTTCTTCTGTAGTGCTCTTAAAGATTGCTTTTCGCTCGTCTTGGAACCATTTTTGAACGATGTTACAGGGTAGTTAGTAGTGCGGAAGAGAAATCAATGTATCATTTATAGATGATCCAGCACCTCGGTTCAGGAACTAAGGGGCAGATGTATAACCAACCACCTTACCTACTTAGGTTCTGTAGCTAGGCAAGTTTGTCGAGAAGACCCATGATGGATAATATGGGCCTAGAGAAGTTGTACATGTACATGTACATTACAACTTCTCATGTTGCGTGATATTGTGAATTTGTGATAGTTACCCGTCCCAAGGCTCCTCATCGCCTCGCTTCGACACGGATTCAGAACGGAGAAGTCTGTACAGAAACATACTTAGTGAATACCAGTACCAAGATATTTCCTTGAAGAGCCACGTCTGGAATAAAGACTTATCCGAATTGGAAAATATGATCTATCATATTTCTTGCTCGTCGCTCGAGATTGATTGGTTCACCATTTGACCGGGCACACAAGCGCTCGGAGAGAATATCCATGAGCTCTAATTTGTGCTTCCTTGGATAACACCTGTCACGTCATGTCACGTCTTCGTATTTATAGCTTTCTGTCAATACGTGGTAATTTTATTCGGCGCTGTGTTACAATATACATAGTACCTCCTAGCCAAGCCATGTCTCCGTGGTTGCGGAGGCTTCCGTTTTTATCTTCTTTTGCTGCTAGTCTGGAAGGCTGGGACATCGCTATCGCATCATGGTGGCGAATGTGTTGCGCATTGGGTTTTCCAACGATGGCTGCCACCAGCGCCTTGGATGGTGAAAGCCTGGACCCTTGCAGGCGGGATTTTATTGTATTTTCAGTAGCACGATCGGTTGCCTTGAAAGTCTTTACGTACACCCTCAAGCTTGGGTTCAAAAGGCCCAAAGGGAGTTGTATTGGCTGGGTGTCCGCCTTTCAGACTGTGTTGGTTTGGGGCGCCACGTTAATGAGCACAATTTCGCCCATAATTTACCAGTTAGAAAGCCAGGGTTGAGTTTTGACTGCTGTAACTATACAGCGGTGTCCGAGAAGGGCAAACTTTGGCACGTTGAACGGCTAGTCATTGGTGTGTTCAATTTTGTCGCATGTCCATGGACCTTCACATGCCAAAATATATAGGGAGGAAACTAGCATCATGAATCCCAGCGTCGTGTGTGCTTTCGCGTGCCGGAGCCTTTTTTTTTTTTTTGTTTGTATCCAAAATTATATCAAGCAGGCTCAGCAACCCTGCGTAGGTGCCGCCTGGACAAGGCTACTACTGGGAAGGGTCATCCACACAATACGAACATCGACTGGGGTGTTGACTCTTTAGGGATTTCGGTGATGGTCTGCCGCGATCGCCCCGGTAGAAGGAGGGGGAGACTTCAAGTTTGCCCAAGACCAGATTTCGCCAAGGCTAACCTGCAGGCTGCAAGCAGAGAGGAAAGGGTCCAGCTAACCGAGAATCCCTTGGTGTAGATGTCCTTGGAAGGTTGCTATTCGTTGGATAGCCATGAAATCCAAATCTTGGCGCCGGGAAGCCCGGTTTTCTTGTCTCGGTTAGTGCGATCGTTACACTGCGCTGCGCCTCCTCTTTGCTGGAAATAGATCATCCGCCACGGTGCAAGCTGACGAGTGAAATGGGAAGAACTGGGAAGGCAGGCTGCCATAGGATAGAATATTCGATGTCACGCCTCTAACGGGAAGATACAATTCCATAACAGACAGGAAGAAGAATGTCGATCTCTCTTTGGAATATCTTATCCCATGCTGTTGGCTAGGATAACCACGGGCGGGGGAGCGGTGTTATTTACTTACTTCCGATACATATGGAACTAATAGTCCACATGGATGTTAATATATTTCATCAAATCAGATCTAGTGGAATTTTGATGCCAGAAACAACGCTATCCCTCATGAGGACATGCCAAGATATCCCCGCGCAAGACTGGCTTATGTCATCCGTCAACCGCACCGTTGCTCGGCAACCGCAGCTTGGCGTTTTTTGTTGACAACATGGCGGCATCATGCAACAGCCCCGCCGCCGTTGAAATGACAGATATCGCAATTCTTCAGTCTCACAAGCGCCGGAGGCGATTGGAGAATGCAACTGAGTCTCCACCTTGCCCTTGATTTTCCTCTTCTGAACTGACCATTCCAAGTGAAAGAGGGGTTCATCTTTTCGCTCAACCTCAAAGCCGCTGCTAACTAGAGTGTGTGAGCCGACGTTTTATATATGTTGAACATGCGATAGTACCATGGTTATCGAGAGAGTTGAGGGATTTATACCTGTAGAGTTTGACCTCTTCAAAGTTCTCAGATGCATGAGCCTGACCAACTTACTCGATCCAATGTGTCTGTGTTGGATATCGCAAACGTCTCCATAGGCTGCCAAGTCACCTCCTGCAACCGATTGGGAGTGGGGAATGAATATGCTGAAAACATCTTTGTTCGGCCTCGCTGGCAATGTGCTGGCTCTTTTGGCCGGAGAAGTAGTCGCCAAACTACCCTACAACCCTTCATATATCAGCAACCCGATTTCAAGAAACCAGACGGAGGTATATATCCTTTCTCCAAAAAGCTCGGCGACGTCGAAGAATGAGTTCAAGCTTCAGTCTCTGGACATTTCAACTCCTTTCGATATCTCTCAGATTTCAATATCGGAAGATTTGGGCGACGTGCCTTTTGCTACGGATGATAGCGCAAAATCCTTTATCCCCACTACCGACTCGCAAGGTATCCTAACAGTTTATACTGGGGACTGTCA
Source organism: Blastomyces gilchristii SLH14081 (assembly GCF_000003855.2). Taxonomy (NCBI): domain Eukaryota; kingdom Fungi; phylum Ascomycota; class Eurotiomycetes; order Onygenales; family Ajellomycetaceae; genus Blastomyces; species Blastomyces gilchristii. The sequence continues at coordinate 5,438,080 of NW_003101680.1, forward strand.
CGAAAATACCTCTACGGTTTGGCGATTATTTCCCACCGATGGGGAGTCTACCGGACCTTCCAAATGGAAGGAGACACCAGTTCACTCCGAAGACGGCCAACAAGTCCCCGGAGCCGCATACTTATCGTCAGCAGTTTCCTATCCTTCAGTAGCGGAATCGTCACAACCAGGTCTCTTTGTTTTTGGAGGAATGTGTCCCTGGGTGGGCAAGCAAGGTGAAGATTGGGTCTCTGCTGCCAACTATTCCCAAATTATGATGTCTCTCACTGCAGAAATGTCATCATCGGGCCCCTCTTATCAAGCTGAAATCGTTACGCCGGAATCCTCTCCAGTTGCTGAGGCAGGGTTTGCTATGACACCTCTCGTGCCAGCTTATTCAAATACCTCCAGTGTTAAACCGATTCAATATCAAAGTTTCGTTCTGACTGGGGGGCATACTCAACAAGCGTTTATCAATATGTCCCGGATTGCGCTATTTTCCCTCCCAGATGCTTCGTGGAGTTATATTTTAGTCAACGAGGATGGCGCAACTTCATCTATACCAGGCTTGGGGGATATCGACGGGGTGGAGCCGAGGTCTGGCCATACAGCGTTATTGACACCGGACGGTAGCAAAATTATTGTCTTCGGGGGTTGGGTCGGTGATATTAGCCGCCCAGCCCAGCCTCAACTTGCTATTCTTGAGGTGGGAGCGGCATATGGAGGAGCTGGAGACTGGAAATGGACTATACCTCATCAGAACCTGCATGGCCCAAAGACTGGTACCGGAATTTTTGGTCATGGCGCAGCAATGCTTCCTGGTGGTATAATGCTTGTAGCTGGAGGGTATTCTATTCCTCAGTCAGATCTGAAACGATCAGCCACTGGCCTTGCTACCAATACCGAATGGTATCTCTTAAACACTTCTTCAGAGACTTGGATTACTTCTTACACTCCGATAAACAACATCGAAGCTAGCGGCCAAGTCAGCCACGGACCACTTTCATCAACCTCACAAAAAGCTGGTCTTGGAGTTGGAGTCGGAATTGGGTTTGTAGTTATCGCTGTGATAGCATTTTTTGTCTACCGCCATTGCTCTCGTCGTTCCCGGGAACATCAGAGAGTACGAGAGCAGGCTCTCCGGAGACTTGCTCTAGGGGCAGAACGTCCACACTTTGACCTAGCGGGAAACATTCACGAGCCGATGACCGACATCACTGCTGAAAAATTGGCGCTTCATCCCAATGCGTACTCATGGATCGGCAACGAAAGATACCCTAGGAACAATGGCTCTCAAGATACTGGTACCTTGTCTGCCGAGAAAACAGGGCTTCTGGTGGAAATACCGAGCCCCACAAGAGGGCTTCGACGGAGTATGCATTCCAGAGGATATCAGTCTGCTTCATACTTGGAGGATTCGAGAAGAAACGTAGGATTTAGTGCTATACATCCGATCGACGAGGGAGACGAATGTGAAGAAGCCATCGGCAACGATGCAATGATGGTTGGGAAAGGGGAAACTCAGCGACAGAGCCGGAGCTCTGTCATCTCCAATCCTTTTAGTGATTCAGCGCGCTATAGCGATTCTCATAATACCAGGTCTGCTCGCATATCAGCGTTGAATGAAAAATCAGCCGCGATCGAATGGGCGGATGATTTCGAGGCAGGCGGTACTGCTACCAGAGCCCTCTCACCAGATAAAAGCGATCGTACGCTATCTGACTTATCTGAAGGTTCCAGCTCTTTCATGTCGGTCTCCTCGCAACCCACAAATCCTCTGTCTTTGAACAGGAATCTAGCTCGAATGTTCAGTTTTCGCTCTCAAGCGAGCGGACCTGTAGCTCCGGGTGGTTCTGCCGATTACGAGCCTGTCCGTAGTTCGTCCCCCGAAGGACAGGCCCACGGCCAATTTCATGCACTATCTACCAATGTTGGCAGCAGCTACGATTCATACAACGAGTTAAGGGCTGAGACAGCGCGATCCTCAGACAGAACTGTTGTACCCCAAGGCTCTCCGCGTCATACTACTTTCGGCCAACTACAAGAAGAAAGCGGATTGCTGCTTGGCATTACGCCATTGGACTCATCAAAGAGCGGGCTAAACATCACGAAGAGCAAAGCCCGCGGGTGGATTGGTAATGTTCGTCGTACTCTCGGCTCTGTCAAGAAAGCTGAGAACATCGCACAGGCATATTCCGTGAGCCCGGAAAACATGTCGTCAAGCTCTCAACAGATACAACAGCAGCAGCAGCAGCAACGAAGCACAAGTACGAGTCCCACAAAAAGCTTCTATAGTCTTCAGGAGGAAAGAGACTCAACAACGGCCTCCGAGTCAAATAACATTCCCAGGCGAGCAATGAGCTCAAGCTCATCTATGCTGGGGCGCAAGCAAGGTGCGAAGGACTGGGGTGCAAAGAGATCCTCTGCCGACAGCGCACAGATACGAATGCTGCAAGCAGCCCGCGTTGCTGATGCTGGTCATAGCAATGGAGCAGCGTCATCGGAGGGTGGTACGGGTGGGAGTTTAAGTAGCGACTCACCCCATTTCTTCGACTATGATGACGATGAGGAGTGGGATGTGGAAGCCGCCGCAGAAGGCCGGGTAGTACAAATCACCTATACAGTGCCCAAGGAAAGACTTCGAGTTGTCAACCCTGGCCCGAGCAGTGGAGACGATGTGGACGATGATTCTATTACGTCGCCTGAAAGTACTGAGCCAAAAAAAGGGAGTTCCGGCGATGGTGGTAGGGAAGGGGTCCAGAATCAACCAGGGCCATCGAATTCTGGTCAGTGATCTTGATTTTGGTTGATTTCGAGGGGGTCTTTGAGGGGAGGGTGATTGTTCCTGTACTTTCGGTTTCTCGAGTTATTTTTTCGCTATCGGTGGAACGAATTTTTGTATTTTTTTTCAACTTGGTCCGTGACGAGGTATTACGAAAGTCATTTCCTGACGTATATGGTGGGTGGAATGATGTTTATGGTACCATTGAGCGGGCATATGGCCTTGTGGCGTGATTTGGATTTCTGTTTCATTTAGTCTACAGAAACGAGTCTTGTTTTCTCATCATACGTTCGCTTCTTGCCATGTATAGTTAAGCCTGACATTTATGATTGTCCTTTTTCATTCTATAGTACTCTATATAGTCTCTCTGCAAAGGTGCTTCAATAATACAAATGTACCAACATATTGTTATAAATTTCTCCACCCTTTTCAAACCGTTGTAATATACATCACATCCACACTTCTGAAGATGTAACCAAATACTCAGAATTCCGCGCGCATGCACTGACAGCTTGCTGGCCAACAAAACGGTGTTACCAAGCCTACATACACGCATGTACGAAGTAAATGTACATGTACATGCAATTGTATCAGTGTCCAAGCTTGCTCGCAAGCCAGTTGGACACGTTCTGAATAACTTCCTGAGAATCAAACGCGCCGGAGCCGGCGAGGAGACTCGCCCAATCGGAAATCTCATGCAGGTTCCTATTCGCGAGAACTTGGTGGATCTTCTCGGATTGGATGTCGGCCTGTTTGGTATTTGCTGAGGTGGATATTTGGCTTGAGATTATCGCACCTGATTTCACTCGCAGGAAGACACGTGTCTGTGCAGGTGTGGGGGTATGCATGTTAGTAAGGAGGCTGTGGCTTTTTTCTTTTTGTTTTGTCTTGTTTACAAGGAGGTGATAAGGCGGTCATGGGTAAGTTTGGGGTTTTGGCTGGTACTCACTGAGGAAGGGAGGTTGGATGGAAGGGGAGGTCTAGGTCTGGGGTCATCTTCGGTGGGATGGGTTGAAAAGGTAAATTGCGGAGACTGGCAGTATTTCCATTCCAAAGACTAAACAGAGAAGTTAATTTGGGGTGACCAATTCATTTTGCGGAAGAGTCGTGGGTTTACAGACATGAAGTTCCTGGATGCCTTTAACTATTTCGGGCTCGTCGAGTGCATTGATGTCAGCAAGTCCACCGACGGCCCAGTTATGCCCCATGTGCACCTCTGGATCAAATGCGTGAGCGCGCTGGGCCTTTAGAACAGCATCTGGATGCATGCCGTACAATTGGGCAAATTCTTCCAAAATGTTGAAAATCACCCGGTCCATTAGAAACGCCGAATCGACCGCACTGGAAACGTTTCCTACTGGAGACCTAACGCTTTCGACACCTTTAGCCTTTAGGTAAGGTCGAGCTGGCGATCGTAGAAACAAGCTTATATTTCCAAGGTTGGGGGAGTCAATCAAGCAAGTGCCGTGATGTAGAGCTCGAAACCGGGTCAATTTGTAGGCGGAACCCGAGATTTTGAGGGCGTGAGGCGTATTCTCGATTCGAGGGCTTGGGGCATCTTCCGTTCCAACTTTGATAACTTCCCTAGACGGCTCTTTCGAATCCTGCCTCAGAACAATATCATGCCGTTCATTGACCGCTGTATTGACTGCGCCAACGCGCTGGAGGGCCCTGACCACCATCTCGGCGTGCTTGTCTCGATGGAATACGGGCTTAGGGCAGATGACGCAGTAATTCAGATTGCCTTTGTCATGGAATACAGCGCCACCTCCGGATCTCCGCCGCACAAACGGTGCATTGTTGATGGATCCACCAGCAATGCTCCGCGTCTCACGATCCAGTGCTTGAAGATTGATTTCAAGCCATGGGTTCTGATTCCGGCCAATGACGACGCAAGGCCGATTTATGTACAGGAATAGTATATTCGAGTCTTGAGGAGTGTGTTCCAGTAGAAAATTCTCAATTGAGAGGTTCACGAAAGGGTCATTGGAGAGAGATCGGTAGATTTGATGTTGACTGGATTCCCTGCTCGCTGCTTCTGTGAGACTCGAGGAGTATTTTCGGCTGATGGAAAAGGCCCTTCGTCGGAATCTATATAGCCATGGCAGATTCGCAGATGACGTCCATTGCAGAGGGCGCAATGGAAGCATTGATGGGCGGCAGGCTCATAATAGTAAGGGAGTTGTTTCTTGGATACAAAATCCCTTGCTGCGGTTCTGCTTTCCGTGGTTGATAGTAGGCATCTGGGACTAGACCGGAATAGGAAATGTGGCCTTACTCTGGGCTGAGTCATCCATATAACTTATTCCAATGAGCAACTTGTTAATCGGGGGGATTTATTTTTTGGGATCACCTGCCTGTCTGTATGGTTCTTGTTGCCTCTCTAGAGTCGCAGGATATATTCGAAAATATAACCTGCAACCGTGGTCTTATTTAATTTGATCGGTTGAGTGAAGATCAATTAGAAGTTTGCCAGCGCAAAAAGGCTGTACCGCTACATCTTTCAGTGCCCCTCCTTCATTTTAGGAGCCACGCGCCCGCAATGTCTACATTCGGGGAATATTTCAGAGTGACCACGTAAGCATTCGCTTCTTATTTCACCTGTACTCTTTGTCTAAGGATATTTTCTAGCTATGGCGAGTCCCATTGCCGGTCCGTTGGCTGCATTGTGGATGGCTGCCCTCCGGGAATGGCCCTCACCGAGGACGACATTCAACCACAAATGACACGTAGACGGCCTGGTCAAAGTGCTCTCACCACGCCCCGGAACGAAAAGGATAGGGTTGAGATACAATCTGGGACGGAATTTGGCATCACTCTGGGTACGCCAATCGGCATGGTTGTGCGGAATGAGGATCAGAGACCTAAGGACTACGGTGGAAGCACAATGGATCTCTATCCTCGTCCAAGCCATGCAGATTTTACGTATCTGGAGAAATACGGTGTCAAAGCGAGTAGTGGCGGTGGTAGAAGTAGCGCTCGTGAAACTATAGGTGTGTTTGAACGGAGGCTTTGTTCTTTTCATACCATTTTTGAAGCAAGCTTCAGCGCCTAGGATTGCCGCCGTTACTGATGAATCACCAATTACCAGGTCGTGTTGCGGCTGGAGCTATTGCGGAAAAGTATCTTAAGCTATCGCACAACATTGAGATTGTTTCTTTTGTTTCATCCGTGGGGAACGAACACCTCTTTCCCCCGACTGTGGGACACCCTAACCCTACAACAAACCCTGACTTCTTAAAACTGATCGCGACCATCGATCGGCCAACTGTCGACTCTTTTGCTCCCATCAGGTGTCCTGAAACAGCCGCAGCGGCGCGCATGACCAAGGTCATCGAACACTTCCGGGATCATAACGATAGCATAGGCGGAACCGTTACCTGTGTTATCAGAAATGTTCCCGTCGGCCTTGGAGAGCCATGCTTCGATAAACTCGAAGCCAAACTGGCCCACGCGATGCTCTCTATCCCAGCAACAAAGGGCTTCGAGATCGGGTCCGGATTCCTCGGTTGTGAAATTCCAGGCTCCATCCATAATGACCCATTCATCACTACCGATGACCAGAACAGCCAGACCCCCGGTTCAAAGCGACTAACCACCAAAACTAACAATTCCGGTGGCATACAGGGAGGTATTTCAAACGGAGCATCAATATACTTCCGCGTGGCATTCAAGCCACCCGCCACAATTGGCCAGGCTCAAACGACGACCAAGTATGATTTCGAAGAGGGTGTTCTTGAAGCTAAAGGCCGCCATGACCCTTGTGTCGTCCCCCGAGCAGTCCCTATCGTGGAAGCTATGTCTGCTTTGGTTATTATCGATGCGCTAATGGCTCAAAACGCCCGGGAAGCAGCTAAAAATCTGCTGCCACCCCTTCCTCAAACCATGCCTACCCATCCCACTAGTCAAAGATAATTTATTTCCGCATGTAATCTGTTCTTGGTATTTATGTTAGCGCAATTGGAAAAAAAGAGACAAAATTTTTCTTAAATTATCTTTACATGAGCATGAGCCGGGCGAACTTAGACAATCATATTCCATAGAACTTGAAAATGTTAGCCATATCTGTCCGCAAAGGCGGTCTGCGTCACCAGTTTATATGTTTTTTTCGGGTTCATCATGGAGAACCATGTGTCAAATTATTATATATATATATATATACTTTCGCCTTCTCCCAGAAGTTAGGGAGACCATCTCATATGCATTTCCGAGGCAAGGAAACTACTTCAAGATTGAGCATTATCCTTTTCCATCCTAATAGTATTCATTGAAACAGGAACAAGGTGAGGCTGTATGTCTCTATACTCTGATATTCATGAATAAATAACAGGAAAAAATACAGGATATACACATATATCAGGAAAAATTTGTGCAAAAAAGAAGCGGAAATGTTCACCCTATAACCCAACGGAATAATACCCCAGTAACCCGCAAAGAAAAGATAGGGGGAACAAAACAGAATGCAACGTAAAGCCAATGCAGAATATTTCAAACGCTAGCGTATTCTCGTCATCCGCTCTCGAAATGTGAGAGTTTGGACAAAGGGGGGAAGGGAGATCTGTGCTTCATGAGGATTTACAAAACAAAGTTATTTCTGCGGTATGGAAATCTCTTAACGTCTATAACGGTGAAGATAAAATGAAAAGAAAAAGAAAAAGAAAAAGAAAAAGAGGTAGAAAAAGAGGTAGAAAATGGTGAAAAGAAGAGGTTAGGAGGTCGGAGATTCATAAAAGCAGGTTTACCACCAAAGCAACAGGGCACAAAACAGAGAGCTGCGCATATGCAAGATTATAAGACAAGAAAATAAACACTTCAAACCCGACGCGACCGCAATGCATACCTCGTCGCCCGCGGTTGCGCCCGCACTTGTGCCTGCACCCGCGCCTGCGTCTGCATTTGTTGTTGCTGCTCCTGCCACGGATCATCTTCCAAGGTCAGCCCACTAATCCCTGGACTAGGGATGCGGCGCCCGGGAGAAAGGGAGGGGAGAGATGCATATTTCTGTTGGGGGCTGGGGGGTTCAGAGGCAGTTTCTGACGCGTAACTGACTGAGGTAGTAGTTGTGGTAGTTGAAGGCGGTGAGAAGCGGAGACTGTCGGGAAGGGTGGAGTTGAAGGACGGGAACGACGGGAAGGACGAGGAAACAAGGGGTTGTGGTCGGGGAATTGAGGAGAACGGGGCTGGGTGTGTTGCTGTTGGGTCGTTGGAGATGGAAGGAGGGTAGTTGTAGGAAGGGTTATGGGTTTGGTCGGTGTAGTGGTGATGGGCAGGATAGTTGAAATTGCTCATTAAACGGCTGTTGTTGTTATTGATGACGGTAAGAGAGGTAGACGGAGCGATACCTCCGCCTCTGAGTCCGACATTTAGGTTGATATCAGGGTAAGGGGCAGATGTAATGGGCTTTTGTTGACTAGAAGGCGGGAAGCCAGGTGCCTTTTTGTGGGGACCTACGTATGCTTGAGTTTGATGCTGGGTGGATTGGCTTGATGACTGTTGCGAGTTTTTGTCCTGAGGTGGCTGTTCCGTCGAGTTTTGCTGCGATGGTTCTGACTGTCGCGGCGAAAATGAGCTCAGGGCCATCATTTCTTGTCCTACCATGAAAGCCACCAGAGATTTTCCTGCCGCATCAAATTTGTACTGGTCATACGAACCCCCGTGACGATACGCGGCTAGATAGACACAAGCAAACAGTTCGATAACAGACAGTATTATATCGATAGCGCTCCAGGCAGCCAAGGGTCTCATGAGGGATTCAAGGAGTGAGAAGCCCGCAACAAGGAATGAAATTCCCAGAACTGCGGTCTCGACGGAATTTGAGGGTAATCCAAGCACTTTGGCAACCAGTAATAGAAAGACAGAAATGAAAAGAAGTACGCATTTAAGAATTCGAGAAGAACGAGCAGAACTCTCTCCAGATCTTAAAGCCCATTGTTGTCTCTGCAAACCTACCGGCTCGTCTCTGATTGAAAAAGTTTTGTCGAAGAGACTTTCCAATCCCGTGTCATTTGCAAAATCGCTTGGTGGGAAGAACTTTGGAGGAGCCATGATAGTCTCCAGAGGAGATGTAGCTCGGCTTTCCTGACTCGCTGACAATTTTGGTTTTAAGACTGGAGCATTGCGAAAGGGATTAGGCTTTTGTCCTAGGGCTTTGAGGATGGACTGGACTGCGCTGGGGTTACGTGACCCCAAAGACGGCATCCTCGTAGCTGACGGCAATTGACTTTGACGAACTAGGATAGGTTTGGGCGTAATATTCAGCTGTAGTGATTGTTGAGACGGCGTCCAGTCCATCGCATCAGTGTCATCAACGATATCCGTCTGGGGAGACGGGGGAACATATGGATCTGGGGCAGTGGATGCAGCTGGTGCAAGCTTGTTGACCGGAAACCTCTGTAAGCCAGGCTCTGAGCCAAGGGACGAGGTTTGGGAGTCTGGTGGGCTGACAAGCTGTAACTGGGTTGAATGGTCCTCCTTTGGTTTCTGTGATACTAGAGGTTCGATGTCATCCTTCCATGAGACAAGAGGTGTGGTATCAATTTTGATAACACGTCTCAGCACAACCACAGACTGTGAGGTGAGTTAGTAATTGTGTGGTTAGAACTTCACAATATTTAGCTACACTCACAATTATAGTAAGAATGCTCATAAAGCCATGGATAGCAGGAGGAAGCTTTGGGTTAAGACCGGTAATTGAAGGGTCCTGCAAACACGCCCATGCGACAAATCTTACCACGAGAACAATCAGTTGGGCCTTGTAATACTCGCCCATCCCAGTTAGTCGTCCGCTTTTCCCTTCCACCTTATGCCTGAGTTTCGGGTTCCACCAGACTGACAACATTCCCAGAAACAAAGCCACCCCTGCGAAGGGAGTTAGGGCTGAAGAACATTCCTCGAAAAGGGGCTGGCGCTTCCAGATTCTATTAAAACAAAATGGCACCAGAGATAGTGAGACATCGGATTCTAGGTTCTGAGAGGTCTTGCCGGCAGCCATCGCACCCATGAGGTTCCAGGCAAGTTGACCAGCAACACTAACCCAGAAGCAAACAGCACCAGCAGCAACAAGCATACTCCTCCAGCTCCAGCCTTGCACCCGGCGATTATGCCGACTCTTTTCCATCATCCGTCTTAGGTGATCCGACTTCGCCGCATATCCAACTTGCCGAATGCGATTGCGCACCTGAGGCTCGCAGGATTCACATACTTGTGGGTAGCGCTCTTCCAGACTCTTCCGGTACGATGGGTACGACACTTCATAGGCACTATAGTCAGGATGCGACGGCGACGGCAAGTATGAAGCGAGCGTCTGAGTGAGGAGATGCTGGTTTTTCAAGCACGTTGAACAGAACAACGACGAGTCTAGAGCCGGGAGGTCTGGGGAGCTTGCTCTGGGGATGGGCTGTGCGTATTGCGTGTATCGAGTTCCCGAAGAAGCTTCGCTAGCTGGAGGATCGGTGATTTCGCCATGCTATTGGGTTTAGTATCAGGTATTTATATCAATATCAATCGGCGCAAGGAGAGGTGGGGATCTCAACACGCGCTCACCTCGTCTAGATGGTTAACTGCCAGGCACTGTTGACACTGCCACTTGCGGATGGGCTCGGGCTGAGACTGAGCAGATCGACGGCCACAGTAGAAGCAGCTCAATCGCTTTTTAAAGAGGGACGGCATGGCTGGCTACATGCGACAAAACGTTGAGGGTTGAGCGTCGCTGGCGAGCAGAAGTCTTTTTTTTCTCGAGATAAACGCGAGGAGTTAAGACAGGCAACACAGCAATCGCCGAGAGCTTGGCGCGCCTGTGGTAAAGGAGGTTGGGCATGGCTGGTATAAATATACAACTCAACCATCTGAAAGGAATTAGAATGAATATGAAGACGAATGAATATCGGATTGGATGTAAACGCCATTCATAGATAATCAATACTTCCAGGCCGGGCCAGTTAATTCCTCACAATGCGAATCATTGAGACCCCGTGAATGACCTTTGAGAGCATCAAAGACACCATCCAAGGTGTATTCCCTACACCCGTTCACTCAGGAGCTATTCACCTGTCGCATGCTGGATGATTCAAGTTTCTTCAATATTGACTATCGTGTTGGCCGAAAGGGACCAGGGCTATCCTGACGTTTAGTCGGAGAACTCAAAGAGGGTGTTGTGTTCTCCCTGAGAATACCATTCTACGCAGCTCAATCACCTTTATCCTATCACCTTCGTCCCCAATGGCTTTGGTGACTCTCAGTTCCCCCGCACTTATGACAAGTGCCATAATTATTTTGCTGGTAAGGTTTTCCTCTTCGTTGAAAAAGTGTTGCGTTCATCCTTTCATGGGCTCAAATCCCGGGAAATCTAGCTAACTAAACGTCCAGATTACTTCGTATTTCTATTATCTCAAATTCAGCAATGGCCATAACAGCAGTAATAGGCATACAAGCCAGGGAAAAACACAGCGTCATGCCCACCTCCTCATCGTCCTGGGCAGCGGCGGGCACACGGCGGAAATGCTCGCCATGCTAGAACATGCTCCATTGGATGCGAATCTCTTCACATACCGCACCTATGTCGTTAGCTCAGGGGATTCCTTCAGCGTCCTCAAATCTGTAGAATTTGAGAAGCGCCTTCTTGAGCAGCAACAACGTTCTCTTCCTACAACTGCTGCTGCTGCTACTACCTCTAGAAAAGGAGAGCCCAGCCAGCCTCAGCCTACAACAAGGCGGACAAGCGACCTGCAGGAGGCGAAGGATGACGAGCGGAAACATCTAGATTCTTCGGCCCTTAAAGCACTATCAGAATCACCTCCGTCATCATATACAATTATCACAGTTCCTCGCGCAAGAAGGGTACATCAATCATTCCTGACAGCGCCCATATCGACCCTCCATTGCCTGTGGGTCTGCATATGTGTTCTCCGAGGCAAACATCGCGATCCGAAAAACAACAATGAGATGCCGCCTTCATTATCAACCTCAGCAGCTTCTTCAACTCCTACAGGACCGCCCACACCAATCCCTTACCCTAACATAATCCTCACAAACGGCCCCGCCACCGCTGTCTGCGTCATCCTGGCTGCCAAAATGCTCCGTGCCGTCACCTCCATCTCCACATTCCTCTTTATCTTCTTCCAAAATCAATCGTCCCAACAACTGCAGCCCTCCTCCTCCCACCACAGGGAAAGATATTTACGCACCATCTTCATCGAGTCATGGGCACGTGTTACCACGCTTAGTTTATCAGGAAAGATAGTTCTGCCGCTTGTGGATCGTTTTTTGGTGCAGTGGGAAGGGCTGGAAGGGTATTCGAGCTGGTTTGGTGGCACGGCGGAGTTTGTGGGTGCGCTTGTTGTGTAGTGGTGATGGGTGAAGCGATATTCAGTTGGGTCCTGATGTATTTTTTACAAATTATTTTTTCATTTCCTCCCTCTTAAACACTTAACCTCATGTCTGTCATTTGATTCTGCTAGAGAGAGTCTCTGACCCAATTCTCCTCCGCCTACAGTATAGCAAAGGCAAAGCCTGTAAGATGTACAGTAGTGTTCAAGAAGTCAGTGTACTAGATTATTATTATTATTCTTCAATTATAGATGTATGCAGTCAGAGACTATAACATCTACCTGAGAACTGAAAGATTTTTCTAGTAATTTTCAGCTAACTAATATACATTTGTCAATTTCAGCTCAGAATATAAAAACTCTTTTTAACATCTTTTAATGACTTGAAATCATTTAAAAGATATAAGAAGAGTCTCTGACTCTTAGTAGTATAAGTCTCACTCTTTGCTGTAAGTAGACTGGTGTAAGAAATCCCGCTCCTCGCGGATTCTTTACCCCTATTCCTATCTCTCGCGTAACCAATAGGGTTAGCGGCCCTTGGCTACACACAACTATATAGACTGGAGTTCATGAATACTATTCATAACTCAGCTTGAATACTATTATACATTTAATCTCTACATTTTATCTTTCTACTATGAATACTTCTAGTAGTTAACAGTATATATCATGTCAAGCTACAAATACCTGAATAATCATCTATGAGTACTTATTCTTATATTTAGACTGGCCGCCGGGACCATGAATTTCACATTTGATCTCATTTGGTCTGGTCTCATACATTTCTTGGTGTGAATCCTGCTGGGACTAGTCATCAAAAAAACATGCAAAGTGACTATATATCATATCTTAAAATGAAATCATGACTTGAAAAAAATGAGAAAGTAATCTTATTTAATCTCATTTAGTCTTATTCTTGATATAAAGTTACTATTTTTAGACATTTTAAGGTTTTTTTTAGACTATTTTTAATTTTTTAAAAAGTAACACTTTTTAATAATACTTAAATAAGATTTAAAGTCATTTAAAGTAATAAAAATAATTTAAATTAAGAAGTGAAAATCATAATCTTATTTGAAAAATATAATAAGAGTAGATAATAAGTCTTACTAAGATAGTATAAAACTACTATTTAATGTTAAAACTGTGTAATGAGATCAGTTAAATTAATAATAAAACTATTAAAAAATCTAGTTCTGATCTCAGACATAATTACACAGTCAGTTTACTTATATTTCAAGCTCAGTCAGTCAGTAATCATCTGTTATAACTGAAAGAATTAGAAACTTATATACTTTAATCTCTGTGAACTCTACTGTAGACACTCAGAAGCAGTTATCTGAATTATAAATAATCTCTATAAAAGAAGTCTTAGAGAACTTATTAATTACTTACAGAATATTATTCTCTATATTTATAATAGAGAAATCTTTTAAACTGATAAATAAATCAATCTTAGTAAAGAATATTCTTGAGTATCTTTTACAGAATTAAGCTATTTTTCTATAAGAAATACTTACTATTTATAAACACTTTTAAACTGAGTCTCTAGACATAATCTTTAGAGATATTTATAAACTGAAAAGAAACTTTCTTAAGTTATAATTACTTAAGATTACTTATCAAATTATAATCTATAAAAGCTTTTACAAGTGTGTATTTAAAATTGACTTACAAGTGTAGCTATGTAATATAAAAGATGAAAAAGCTGTTATCTATATAATAACAGATCTCTACTATACTGAAGTCAAGAACTGACTGAATTATTTAGAGAATAATTATAAGAGATTTTACTAATCTATTCTTAAGATCTATCTAGAGAATAAGTTAAAAGACTCTGTGAATTGAATAGAGAATATCTGAGCTGTAATTATTAATATTAGAAAAAGAGATAAGAAATCTAATAAAGACTATTTACAGTACTTTATAAAATTATAATATAAATTAAGATCTGTGAAAATAAAACTCTGAAATAAGATCTGAATAACAATATTTATAAAGAGACTGAATAAAAATATATAGAATAAGCTTATTAAGTAAGACTCTAAGTTCTTAACTCTGAAGAAACTGATAACTTTTATTTACTGTTTATAGATTATTATTATTATTATTATTCTTTCATTATAGATGTATGCAGTCAGAGACTATGACATCTACCTGAGAACTAAAAGTTCTCAGGGTTTTTCCTATATTTATACAGTTAACTATTATACATTCATCAATTTCAGATATGCAAAATCAGAAAATTTCAGCTCAGAATATAAAAACTGTTTACAAATTACAGTATTTTAACATCTTCTGATACTTTGAAACCATTTGACATGATAAAAGAAAAGAGAACACAGTCTTAAAGATAGACACATTAAATAGATAGATAGAAAAGAATAGAAAGAAAAAAGTAAAGTAAAATAATGAGAGACTGTAATGAAACAAATTATTGAAAGATAGTATATAGCTGTTTTAACAGACTATATCTGATCAATTTTCTTCTCTTCATATTCAGATATTTCTGAATTCAGTCATTTTCTTATAGCTGCTTGAGTTTCTGATAGAAAGTCTATTAAGTATTTAATTCCTGTCTCAGTTGAGAATAAGAATCTCATATTTAATTGATTTAGATCATACTTCTCTTTCAATCTGACTCTGAGACTATTGTATAATACACAGTGTATTATAATATACTCAGAATTCTCATTTGCATTGCAGAATGAGCATTCTATTGAATCAAATCTATCATTAAATCTTTGTATATAAGATTTGAAATAGTCATGTTCTAATTTCAGCTGTATTATAGATGAGAATATTTTCTTTTTATATTTAATTAAACAAGATTTTCACTTGGGTTTTGTTTTAAATCTTGAATAATGTATACTCTTCTTTTGTTTCTGTCAGCTTTCATTTCACTTATTTAAACAAGATTCTTTTATTTTTCTCTTTATAAAAGATCAGAACATAATTTTTTGAATAGATCTGCTTAATTCTGAATCTTTTTTTACAGCTGAATTAGCCAATTCATTATCATGAATATTTATATAAGCAGGAACTCAGTGTAGATGAATTATCAGCTTTGATATTCTTCTCTTTTGAATTTTTAAAATGAAGTTTAAGATCAGTTCAAGATTCATTTGATTATTATAAATCTGACTATTTCTAAGTCTTTTTAAAGCAGCTTGACTATCAGAGAATATTCATATCTCTTTCAAATTATTTTCTCTTTTATGAGATTTTATTTCAATAAGTTTGAAAGCTTTCACTATTATAAATAGTTCAGCATCAAAGACTTCAGATTCACAGTCTAAATTTCAGAAATCTGAGATAAAATTAATATTATCTTCAGTATAAGCAATGTCTGCATCTAATCTATTCAAATTCTCATTTTTTGAGTCATCTGAATAAATCAGAATAGAGTCTTTTATATTGATTATAGAAATTCTCTTCAAATACTGTTCATATTCTTTCTCTTTAGATAGTTCACTTATTTATAAGTCTATAAGAGATTCAAGCTTTTCTCTTCAGAGAAATAACTTCTCATGATCAACTTTTTCAACATTTAATAAAGAAAATTAATTTTTAATAAGTAAATATAGTCTATACAGTTGAGAGGGCATTTTCTTTAAAGTATTATTCTCATTTTAATCAAGAAATCTATTTCAATTCAGTTCATTTCCTGAGTTAACTGATGAAAATGAAGAAGAGACTCTTTTTCTGATTATATAATTTAAGCTCATCTTTATAACTCTCAGAGCATAGTTCATACAGATCTTTTCAAATCTAATAGTAGAAGAGAGAATTGAAACTTTAATTTTCATTGCTTTAATAGAAGATGATTTAAATACTTTCAGAATTCTTCTCAAAGCTCTGTTTTACAGACTTTGAAAGAGTTCAGTGAAATTTTCTTGATTATTCTATTAAACTTGAACTTTATAATCAGCTACTGAGATAATACAGACTATATATAACTGTCTCATAGCCTGGAAGAATAGACCTCTCTCTGTATTTGATAGTCTGATAATGTTATTCAATAGTCTTTCTGCTTTGACAGTTCTTTGTTGAATATGATATTTAAAATTCAACTTAGAGTTTAATCATACTTCTCATCATTTGACATTTAAAGTGAGTTTAATCTCTCTATTTAAAAGAGTTAGAGATAGTTCTTTCTTATTGAATCTAGAAAAGAAATAAATTAACTCAGTTTTATTCATATTAAATTGAATTTGATTAATATCTGCTCTAACAAGGATTTTCTTTGCAGCTTTTTCAATTACTTTCAAATTCTCTTTGATAGTTTTTAAGCTGTAGACTAGATCAATATCATCTATATAACTCAGACATTACACTATTTTCATATTTCTATCTTTGAATAGATATGCAGTGTATATTGCAAATAAAATGAGTGAGATTGAAGATTCTTACAGCACTTCTATTTTTATCTCAGTCTTGTCTTATTTCATTTCATCAAAGAAAAGTTATATAATTCTTTTAGATATAAAACAGTTAACTCATTTTATTAGAGAAAGTGACAGTTTTAACATCTTCAAAGTCTGAAGTAACTTTGACTTTGAAACATGATTAAATAGTTTTTTTACATCAATAAAAACTGCAGTTGAGATCAGATCTTGATGCTTTGCTATTTGAATATTATAAACAACTGAGAGAACAGTGTCAATTGCAGAACATTGTTTTCTATCTCTCATTTATTCACTGAATAAAAGAGAGTTATTAATAGAGCTTATAAAAGATAGTTGAGTAGCTATTATCTTTTTTAAAATCTTTTCTAGACAGTTTAATAGAGATATTACTCTATATGACTTAGAAATTGAAGTTTTTCTATTAGGTTTTATAAGAATCACTTCAGTGGCTTCTCTTCAGCATTCAGAATGATATTCATTTTTCAAGAGATTGAAAAAGAGCTTAAAATATTCATTCTTTAAGTAGGAATATATATTTTGAATAATCAAGTGATTAATTGAATCAGGTCCTGCAGCAGTTTTAACAGAACTTGAGAAGATAGCTGACTTTAATTCATCTTATGTAAGATCAGGCCATTCTCAGTTATTTTCATCAATGTAGTTGAGAAGTGATATATTCTCTTTCTCTGAATCTGAATCTGAATCTGGTGAGTTCTGAAAGAGAATTCTTATAAAAGCTTGATATTTTTTCTTAAAAGAGTGTGCTGTATATGATTCATTCTGAAACTCATATTCTAAGACTGGAAGTTTTGCTACACTTCTTGTTTTAGTATAGTTAAAAGCTTTAAAAACTTCCTTCTCTTGTACTTCTTTAAGAAATTTATTCCAGCAGTCTGTTTTAGCTCTTTTAATATCTGAAAAATATTCATTTCTGACAGTTTTAAACTCTTCATTAAATATTACATCATTCTTTCAATCTCTTTTAACAGTAGCTAATTCTTTTCTTTTAGATGAGATATTCTCATTTCATCAAGATTTTGAATACTCAGAAGATTTTCTCTTTGAAATATTATCTCTAATACTTGTTAGAATAATAGATGTAATAAGCTTCACTCTATTCTTAAGCATTTCATTTGAGATATCTTGACCAGAATTTCAATATAGCTTACTCTGTCTTTCAGATTTTAACAGTTTTATACTTTCTTCAACTGCTTTTCAATCAGCTTTTTCAAAGTTAAACTGATTAGAGAGAAGAGGATTTTCACTCATTTGTTTTTTACTCAGTTTAATATTAAATTGAATAATCTCATGATCTGATTCTGATGTCTCATTTGAATCAATAAATCAGTTTACAAGTCTTCTTTTCATTAGATTTTGTGACATGAAGATTAGATCTATAATAGATTTCTGTTTCATATCTTTTCTAAAGAATGTTTGTTAATCAGACTTATTAATCAAATCTATTAAATGCTCAAAGATTCATTCAATCAGATTATCAGCTCTCACTACTCTCTTACATTCTGAATTTTATCAGAGATGATGTGTATTAAAATCTCCTGCAATTATAGAGTTTCTTAATAAAGTTATGTTCAGAAATTCTCTATCAATTGTTCAGATATTGTTATTTTTCTTCAATGACTTTTTATTATAGATATTTATAAGCTGTATAGTATCAAACTTATTTTCTTTATCTATAATATCACTCACCAGAATATCAGGATCAGACATGATATCAAATCTTAGATTAAATTGATATCTTGATATCTTTCTTTCATAGATCACTACTCTTGACTTTATCTCAGACTTTTGAGATAGAAAGCAGTAGTAGCTTGAATAAGAAATGATGTAATTTTACTCAGTATTAAAATTCAGTTTCTGAAGTAGTATAAAATCAACTTTTTATTCAAATGTAATTTGAAGATAAGAATAAATATAATTTGAGTTTCTATTCACATTATTTTGAATAAATGTAATTTTTAAAGAGTTTTTAAACTTTTTTTGTTGTTTTTATTGTATATTCATACTAAAAGAGAGTAGAGATAGAGTAGAATCTAGTCACTATTATCAGATAGTAGATTATAACTATTTTGAAAAGTAGAGATCTTAACTGCTTGTATTATATCTAGTTTATTATCAGAGTCATTTCTCAATTCTCTAATCTTAACAGAAGTTTGAGAATTCAAATTCTGTTTACATTTAGCTGAAGAATTGAAGTTTGAAGATTTAGATAGTTGAGAGTTTCTTCTTTTTGAGTTTATAGTTATAAGTTTACTGACTTGACTCTTCTCTTCAGTTTTAGATTGACTTTGAGCTTCATCTTTTCTTCAGTTCTTTTGAGTTCTAGAAGTAAATATACATTCTTTTGAGCTAGATGCATGTTTTTCTTTGTAATTAGAGCACTTAAGCAGAGTGTATTGACATATTTCATCTCTTTTTGAGCATATTTCATATTAATACTCACTAGTTTTGTGATCTCTGGCACAGAATGCACATTTTGAGTCTCTAAAATATGAGATTATAAAGTATTTATATCTTTGACAGTTTTAATACTGTGTTTGAGCTTTGAGATTCATTCTTAAGTCTTTGTATTCATGAACTCTCATTTTCAAATCTGCTACTCTTACTTCAGAGATCTTTGACTGTTCAAGTGTTTTTATATATACTAGAATGAAGGCATTTCTTC